>NC_085844.1:247966184-248216184 GCF_035594765.1 Anolis carolinensis | reverse complement strand
TTGAAAAGAGAAAGCAGGCACCCTACCTCTTAGATTTCTACCTGTCATACAGCTCTTGGAAATTTGATAGTCCTGGAAAGTGGAGAGGGCAGGAATTGAAATATTCTGCTACTGAGAAAAATGGGATCTAGGTGCCTAAAAGAGGGAGAGATCAAACACTCTACCTGTTGGGTTTCTACCTTCCACACAGATCTTGGAAATCGATGGGTTGGTTGTGGAGAAGAGCAGGGATAGGAGCCTTGCAGTGCTAAGAAAAGTTAACTAAGAGTTTAAAACAGAAGACAGAAACCCTACCTGTTGAATGCCTGCCTGCCACGCAGCTCTTGGAGACCTGATAGGTGGAGAAAGGGGGAGAATGGGAATCGGTGGAAAACAATGATCTTGGGAGTTCAAAACACAGGGCAGGCACTCTACCTGTTGCATTTCTACCTGCCTCGCCTTCCTTATGTTCAGTTGGCAGGGCAATCTGCAACGTGGCCAGCAATGGAGGAATAAAAAGGAGCCTTTTTTTACCTTCTGGAGAGAGAAACCCGGAGCGCCTTCCTTTCCTGAAGCAGCTGCTTCTCGCTCTGCCTGTGCTGGGTTAAACCTTCCCAGGTGACCTGAGCGCCCAGGTGAGCGCCTTGCACAACTTCCTGTTGACACTCACCTGGGGAATTTCCCTTCCTGGAGGGGGTTTGCCCAGGAGCAGAGGACGAGCCAGGGAGGGAACCTTTGGGAAGGCCCTCCCCGCAAAAAGCCTGCCAATGATTCCCAGCATTGCATTCCCTGCAAAGCCAAACAGGACAGGAACAACCACAGGTTTTATTTTTTGCCAGACTCTCCTCAAAGCTGGGTACAGCGCAGTTAAAATAAAGGGAGATCTATCTCCTTCCCCATTGATGCTAGGAATGTTAATGGGAATGCTAATTATGATAATGATAATGATGATAATAATGTTGCGTTGCTGAGATTTTTCAGAGCTGTATGGCCATGTTCCAGGAGCATTCTCTCCTGATGTTTCACCCACATCTATGGCAGGCATCCTCAGAGATTGTGAGGTCTGTTGGAAACTAGGCAAGTAAGGTTTATATATCTGTGGAATAATGTCCAGGGTGGGAGAATGAACTCTTGTCTGTTTGAAGCAAATGCGAATGTTGCAGTTGGCCACCTTGATTAGCACTGAATAATAATAAGAAGAAGTTATGAACAAAACTTCTTATGAACAAAATCTGGTTAAAAAAACTGAAAAATCAGAACAGTAAATAAGAAGCAACACTCTGAAAACAGAGGAGTTCCAGACATGAATCAGCCAAGGGCAGCTAACGACTCTGAACAAAGGATGCCCCCAGGCAGGAAGAAGCCAGGAGACCAAGCTATTCAATGCTAATTAAGGTGGTTAACTACAACATTCATATTTTTAATTTTTTTTATATTTTTAATTCATAATGTATTTTAATAGTTTACCTGTTTTATGTGCTGTTTTATATTGGTTTGTATGGGCATCTAATTGTTGCCACTATTGTAAGCCGCCTTGAGTCCCTTCGGGTGAGAAGGGCGGGATATAAATGTGAGAAATAAATACATAAATAAATAAAATAACATTCACACTGGCCTCCAACTGACAAGAGTTCTTCTCTCACCCTGGACTTTCCATCTATCTTCTTCTATATATATAAAAGAGTGATGGAATTCGGGCACCGAGCAAAACCACTAAACTACGGGGCCCCCAACCTCGAAATTGGACAACACAGCCCATCATCCACGCCTCTAGGTTGATACAATAAAAAATCCCGTCACAAACCTCCATGGGGCCTTAAAACCCCAGCCGTCAGCCTGGCTGGAAGGCCCCATGGTGGTCGGAGGAGGAGGGGCCTCCCCGCAGCGGGGCCTGTGACGCCCGCCGAAGAGGAGGGTCGCGAGGCCCCAAGGTTTTTCTTTTCTTTTCTTTTCTTTTCTTGATATTGAGGCCTACAGAGGCTTCCAGAAGCCCCCCCCCCCCCGAAGACCACCGCAGCCTCCTGCGTGCCCCGCAGGCCTCAGGGCGGCCCCGGCCAGGAGAGAGCCGGAGTCGGAACCCCCCCCCCCCAAGAGCCAGGCTGGAGGGAGGCCACAAGGACCAAGGTTTCTTTTCTTTTAACCATTTATTGGCCCTCCCTTCCCAGCCTCACCTGCCTGGACCTCTCTCTCTCTCTTCCGCCTGCCTGTGCTCTCAGGCAACAAATATCATATCTACAATTACTGTGGTATCATAATACAGAACAATATCATCTCTAAAATCAGGACATTCAATAAAGAGAAACACTCTAAAAATGGGAATTCCAGACAGCAAACCAACAGGGCCAGCTAACACCTCCCAACAAAGGATTCCCCCAAGCAGGAAACAACCAGGCTTCCAAACAGCAAGGCTATTCAGTGTTGTTCAACCTAACCAACCAACATTTCCCCATCATAGTACACCCTCAGGGTTTCAAGCCATAAGGCTACTCCATCTCATTCAGCCCCCCCAAGAAAGGATGCCCCTATGTAGAAAGCAGTCAGTCTTTGAAACAGCGAGGCTATTCAGTGCCATTCAAATTGGCTAAAAAAACATTTCCCTACAACCCAACCTTCCAAGCAGCAAACCTATTCCACTGTATTCCAGCTCACCAAACAAGGATTCACGTAAGGAGAAAACACCCAGACTTTAAGACTGCAAGGCTATTCACTGCTATTCCAACTGGTCAACAAATGATTCCCATCAGCCACACTCCGGCTCTCTCCTGGCCGGGGCCGCCCTGAGGCCTGCGGGGCACGGAGGAGGCTGCGGTGGTCTTCGTGGGGGGGGGGGGCCTTTCTGGAAGCCTCTGTAGGCCTCAACATCAAGAAAAGAAAAGAAAAGAAAAGAAAAACCTTGGGGCCTCGCGACCCTCCTCTTCGGCGGGCGTCACAGGCCCCGCTGCGGGGAGGCCCCTCCTCCTCCGACCACCATGGGGCCTTCCAGCCAGGCTGACGGCTGGGGTTTTAAGGCCCCATGGAGGTTTGTGACGGGATTTTTTATTGTATCAACCTAGAGGCGTGGATGATGGGCTGTGTTGTCCAATTTCGAGGTTGGGGGCCCCGTAGTTTAGTTGTTTTGCTCGGTGCCCGAATTCCATCACTCTTTTATATATATATAGATTCTACTACACTTTAGAACAAAGTTTGCCCATGCCTGATCTATACAGTTGAATGAATGCAGTTCGACACCACTTGAACTGCCATGGTCTGGTACTATAAATTCATGGGAGTTGTAGTTTTACAAGGTCTATAGCCTTCTCTCCAAAAGCATACTGGTGCTGAGCTTCAATTCTCATGATTCCATAGCATTTAGACATGGCAGTTCAAATGGTGTCGAACTGCATTCATTCAACAGTATAGATCAGGCATGGGCAAACTTTGGCCCTCCAGGTGTTTTGGACTTCAACTCCCATAATTCCTAACAGCCGGTAGGCTGTTAGGAATTGTTGGAGTTGAAGTCCAAAACACCTGGAGGGCTGAAGTTTGCCCATGCCTGGTATAGATGCACTCTTAGTGCTTCCCTGACTTTCGAGGTGCCAACTCCCTGTCTCCAATCTCTATTTGCTAATGCCCTGTCTCTTTCCAACGTACCTCAAAATCAATTAGCAGACTCTTTCCAGACTATTTACAAACTGTATGTAGCTTTCTAGTTATCTTTCTCACTGTGCTTATCTTTCTAGAAATCAATTCCCCCTTTTCAGGACATTAGGAAATGTGATGCGGTGGGGTTGTCCCATATTTTGCAACCAGACTCAGCTCGGAAATGTATGTTTTTCCAGTATATCTGAAAAACAAATCTCCGCCTCCCAATTTGCTAGGCAGCAGGGGTGATGGGGTTGCTAGACTCTTGCCTCTTGAATATTTTGATTTCAAATGCATCTGGAAATCAATACACAGACACTGAAAGCAGCAAGGTGGGGTAGGGCTATCGCTTTTCTTAAATGCTAAGTACCCTAAAAATACCAAATCCTGTCTGGTTTTGGAGGCTCATCAGCCCTGGTTAGTGCTTGGATGGGAGACAGCCAATGAAAGCCAAGGACTATAGACTGTATTTCAGAGGAAGGACCATATCTGAATATTCCTTCCCTAAGAAAACCCTCTAAGATTCATGGGGTTGCCATAAATACAGGCAACATCAATGCACATATATACACAGATGGACTGAATTATGGACCATCAGTGATACAAATACTATCCACTAACCTGTTGTCAGATAGTGAAGCTGTTTCCAATTAGTTTCATTATGATCCTCTTCCTGGCCATTCTTTTCAGATGTACATAGACTCTCAGTTAACCGGCACCCATGGGGTTTGGTAGCTGCAGGATGCATGTAGTTTCTGATTTCTTGGGAGTTACTATTAAAATAGGTCTAACTAATACTGTATCCCATACTATACCATGCTATCAGCTCTGTAGTGACTTGATATTAATAGTGAAATACAGTCATTGAAAGCACATCAAGACAAAGACAAAAGGATTCCTCCAGGCAGGTAGTAGCCAGGCTTTGAAGCTGCAAGGGCATTCAATGCTGATCAAGCTGATCAATTGCAACATTCACACTTGCTTCCAACAGACAAGAGTTCTTTCTCCCACTCTGAACATTTCGTAGATATATAAACCCCACTTGCCTAGTTTCTAACAGACCTCACAACCTCTGAGGATTTTTTTTTTGTGTCAGGAGTGACTTGAGAAACTGCAAGTCGCTTCTGGTGTGAGAGAATTGGCCATCTGCAAGGACATTGCCCAGGGGATGCCCGGATGTTTTGATGTTTTACCATCCTCTAGGAGGCTTTTCTCATGTTCCCGCATGGGGAGCTGGAGCTGACAGAGGGAGCTCACCAGGTCTCCCCAGATTCGAACTGCCGACCTTTCGGTCAGCAGTCCTGCTGGCACAAGGGTTTAACCCATTGCGCCACCACAGGCTTCTACCTCTGAGGATGCCTGCCATAGACGTGAGCAAAACATCAGGAAAGAATGCTTCTGGAACATGGCCATACAGCCCGGAAAACTCACAGCAACCCAGCTTTTTGATTTTATTTTAATTTTAATTAGTACTTTTTCTCACCATATTAGAACTTGCAAGATTCGATAGTATTGAGCCATGGCAGCTAAAGTGGTGTCATACTGCATTAATGTAGATGCAACCATAGAAAAATTACACTGGCATCGCCCCTAATTTTTGCAGACAAATAAAACTATTCTGTTTCGAGAGGTGCTTTCTAAGGCCAAGTCCATGTATACAATTGGACAGATTTTCTGCATTGTCATTTTATTTATTTATTATGTTTTCTGCACTCTGCTTTTCTCCCAGGACTGAAATCCAAAATAGCTTACAGTGTTACAAACTACGCAATTTAAAACCTGCAAAATATAAACATCAAAGTCAAAGTAAATATTCAATTATTTACAGTTTAAAAATTCTGTTGAAAAAAATTCCATGTGTAGTGGTTTGTATGTGTGTATCTGTTGCTGCTTATTTTCAGTTGGTTTTCAAGGGGTGTGGGTGTCTATTGTGCTATCTCTTTGGCTGGATCTACACTGTCACATAATGCTGTTTGGATCTGCATTATATGGTGGTGTAGGTCCTGCCGTTTGCATCTCAATTGGGATAAAAGCAGAATGGTGGTAGTGATGATGATGCTAAACTTTTGTAAACAAGGTTCAAATCCTCGCTCAGCCCTGAAACCCACTATGGACAAGTCACACACTCTCAGGCTCAAAGGAAAGCAAGGGTGAACTTTCTCTGAACAAATCTTACCAGGGAAACCTTGCAACGGAGTCACCCTAAGTCAAAAACAAGTTGAAGACCCACAACAAACAACAACAATCCCTGGATTTTGGAAGGAGGCTTCCATCAACCAGTTTTGGGTCGCTGGAGGGATGCGTGTGACTTCCATCCTGGCTTTGACACATTGCCCTGGAGGGATAGATCCCATCTTGCGTCTGAGGATGGAATTGATGGGGTTTGCCTTCTTCCATTTATTCCCCGGCTGATGCGTTCAGACAAATTGAACATTAAAAGACAGACGGCGGCTCCCTTCCTTGGTCTCCGCTTCGCCGGGGGCAGATCGCAGAAACTGACCTAGAAAAGAGGGAAGCAAGTGAACAAACAAAAGGACAGGGAAGGAAAAGAGTACAGTTCTACAAATTTTATCATTTTAAATTATAGACTTGGAAGGGCTCCAAAGGCCATCTAGACCAACCCTTTGCTGTGCTAGTACATACAGCTAAGGAACTCCAGAAGGATGGTCATCCAAATTCTGTTTTAAAACCTCCAAAGAAGGTGGATTTCAATGTCTGTTCTGCTGCTGAACAGCTGTCACAAGTAGACTGCCATATAAACCAGTTTCTGGATCTAGATTATCTCATTTGAACTGGAGTATATGAGTCTACATTGCCATATAATCCAATTCAATGCAATAATCTGCATTCTGAAACTGAGTAGATCTAGCCCAGGCATGGGCAAACTTTGGCCCTCCGAGTGTTTTGGACTTCCAACTCCCACAATTCCTAACAACCGAGTTGAAGTCCAAAACACCCAGAGGGCCAAAGTTTGCCCATGCCTTAGCCCTAATGATCTCTCCTTCCTTTCCTCAGATGTCTACTGTGATCCTTCAGTGACCAAGTAAAAATGTCTTGGACTTGA
Organism: Anolis carolinensis; assembly: GCF_035594765.1. NCBI lineage: Eukaryota > Metazoa > Chordata > Lepidosauria > Squamata > Anolidae > Anolis > Anolis carolinensis. Next base: position 248,209,520 of record NC_085844.1, on the reverse strand, counting down.
TGGTACTTATGACTTTGTCCAACTTTAGGATGATTTGATTCTAGGACAGATACATACCCATGATGTATTACACTTGAAAGGGGAAGGTGTTCTTGGATTACCGTGACTGGAAGGAATGGCTTATGACAGTTCTCTCCAGGGAGCCCAAAGTCACAGCAGGCGACCAGGGCTAGGTGGCTAATCAGAGCATGACGGAAACAACGCAAGGAAGCAAGGACACATTTCTAGTTGAATTCCACATGCATTGGACCCAACACAATGAGCACCATGATCTACTGTATTTACTCAAATCTAACACTCACCTTTTTTGGCTAAATTACCCTACAAAAATTAGGGTGCGCATTAGATTCGCATCATATGGTCATCTTAATGCTGAGCCAAAGCCAAAAGGGAAGCTACTTCAGAACACATGGAGCTCCTATTTAGGGATGCACAATGGGTTAAGCTGCTGAACATGCTGACCAGAACGTTGGCAGTTCAAATCCAGGGAGCGGAGTGAGCTCCCGCTGTCAGCTCCAGCTTATACCAACCTAGCAGTTCAAAAACATGTAAATGTGAGTAGATAATAATAATAATAATAATAATAATAATAATAATAATAATAATAATACATCACACAGTCCTAGACACTTGGGAAGTGTTCGACTTGTGATTTTGTGATATGAAATCCAGCATGACTATCTTGTTTGCTGTGTCGTACAATATAATAATAATAATTTTATTTTTATACCCCGCCCCATCTCCCCGAAGGGACTCGGGGCGGCTTACATGGGGCCAAGCCCAGGTCACAAACAATATAAAAACATAACAATAAAACAATCAATCTACAATAAAACAAGTCATAGATCAAGATACAATAAATATACTATGATAAAATCCTGGGTCGGTTCTAAAAAAAGAATTGGGCCAAAAAAGTGCAATTACTGTCAGATTCAATCAGGGTGAAGAACACAGAGCAAAGATCTTTTCTCTCTTGAATTGCAAAGTTGACACTTCTGCCGTGCAGAGAAAGGACCAGGCATTTAAGGAAAACCCAAGGTCTCATTTCCATGGGAAGACTATTTCTCTCATGAGAAAACTACTCATTAGCATGCTTCAAAAGCAGTCGTTTACTCCTTCGTAAACATTCCCGCTCCCTTCTTCCTTGAGAGAATGCCTCCCTCCTGTCAAACACATTATCCTCCTCTAAACTAGAATGTCCATCTATAGGTACTGCTTCGGTGGGAGGGGAACGACGCTCCATGCAGTCATGCCTATGGCCACATAACCTTGGAGGTGTCTACGGACAACGCCGGCTCTTCGGCTTAGAAATGGAGAAGAGCACTAACCCTCAGAATAGGACATGACTAGACTTAAGGTCAGGGGGAAACTTTTACCTAAACTTTACCTATTTGTAATTTGATTGTCATAAATCAATGCTATGCAATCCTGGGATTTGTATTTTGATGAGTCACTAGCACTCTTTAGCAGAGAAGGTTCAAGACTTTGTAAAACTGGTGTCCCTCCCATAGCATTGAACCAAGGTAATTAAAATGGATTCATTCTAAAGCATAGATGCATCCAAGGTTTCCTTTGCATTGCTGGATGCTTTGGTGCTCGAACATTTTGTTTTTCAAGAAGGAATTCTAAGAAGGTAGCAACTGTAATAGCCATGTTTCAAAGAGTGCACCTTTTGCACCTTTTGCTGCTGCACATGACATTCGTCAGTAAATACTTGTTTGGGTTTCAGGGTTTTCAAAATTGAAGTGGACATTAGATTCAAGTAAATATGAGTATTTTGTAGCCACTGATGGTTTATATAGGGCTGTGAGTGCATATTCTGCAAATGTCCCAATTTGATACAGTCCTAATTAATCCTCTGTTGTTGCACTTTTATCTCTCCTTTTCCCTTTTAGTCTTCAGCTTTCTGTAAATGGAGGACTTATCTGTGCTATAGAAGGAAGGTAGTTTGGCACCACTTGAACTGTTAATGTTATGAGACTGCTATTATTCAAAACCATGGGAGTTGCCTTTTTACAAGATCTTGCGTCTACTCTGCCAAATAGTACTGGTCCTTCACCAGACTATACATCTCAAGATTCCATAGCACAGAGCCATGGCAATTCAAGTGGTGTCAAACTGTGTTCATTCTACAGTGTAGATGCACCCAGGGCCAATATAATGGTGTTGGGTTTGTAAAGGCATCCCCAGATGTCTCTATCCACAGGTACTGTAACCTTTTTCTCTCAGGTGCATCTACTCTGTAACATGAATGCAGTTAGACACCACTTTAACCACAATTTTTTTTTATCCTGTCAGAAGTGACTTGAAAACATACTGCAAGTCACTTCTGGTGTCAGAGAATTAGCCGTTTGCAGAGACATTACATAGGGGATGCCCGGATGTGTTATCATCCTGTTGAGAGGCTTCTCTTATGTCCCCACAAGCTAGAGCTGACAGATGGGAGCTCACCTAGTCTCACAGATTCGAACTGCCAACCTTCAGGTCATCAACCCAACCTTCAGGTCAGCAATTCACCAGCACAAGGGTTTAACCCATTGTGCCATCGCGGCTGCCTTCATGCTATAGAATAATAGGAGTTATAGTTTTAAAAGATCTCTAGCATTCCTGGCAGAATCCTGGTGCTTCACGAAAAGTACAATTCCCAGAAGTCTATAGCATGGCAGTTAAAATAGTGTCAGATTGTCTTAATTCTACATACACACACAGAACCCTTCCACACATCTTTGTAAGGTCCACATATATGGCAGTGTGGACTCAGATCATCCAGTTTTGTTTTGTTTTTTCGTGTCAGGAGCAACCTGAGTCGCTTCTGGAGTGAGAAGCCGTCTGCAAGGACGTTGCCCAGGGGACGCCCGGATGTTTTGATGCTTTTACCATCCTTGTGGGAGGCTTCTCTCATGTCCTCGCATGGAGCTGGAGCTGACAGAGGGAGCTCATTCGCACTCTCCCCAGGTTGGATTCAAACCTGGCAGCCTTCAGGTCAGCAACCCAACCTTCAAGTAACAAGGCTTTAATCCACTACGCCATTGGAGGCTCCAGATCATCCAGTTCAAAGCAGATATTGGCTCCTTCCACATAACTGTATAAAATCCACATTGAACTGGAATATATGGCAGTGTGGACTCAGATAATTCAGTTCAAAGCAGATACTGTGGATTATCTGCCTTGATATTCTGGGTTATATAGCTGTGTAGAATAGCTCCCCCCGCCACACACATTATATATGCACACACACATACAGTAGACTCTCAGTTAACCAGAATTCAAGCAATCAGAACTCTCAAGCAACCAGCTTTGGAGGGGGAAGAAATAATACTTTATTTATGTATGTACTGTATTTATAAATGCTATATTGTATACCGTATTCAAGAAGCTGTTCTATGATACAATAAATCCTGTGTCTTAATGTGATAGTCTTCTTTGTTTGCTTTTAATTACTGAATTACAACACTAATAACAACTCAATACTTAGTTCACGATATGGTATTGCATGGAGCATAGTATTAGTTAAGCCTATCAGGAGTATCTCTCAAGCAACTAGAAATTATATTTATCCAGCATCTATCTGTCTGTCTGTCTGTATGTATGTATGTCAATCTATCTATCACAGGCATGGGCAAACTTAGGCCCTCCAGGTGTTTTGGACTCCAACTCCCACAATTCCTAACAGCCTACCGGCTGTTAGGAATTGTGAGAGTTGAAGTCCAAAACACCTGGAGAGCCAAAGTTTGCCCATGCCTGATCTATAATGTGCACACATACACATATGGTCTTTGGTGCAATAAATGAGGTTTTTCAAGAATTGGGTGCCCCACTTCCAGCCTTGCTAGGAATGTGCTTACGATGTGTGTGTGTTCTGGAAAGAGAGTCAGCAATTTCTAAGAAAACAAATGACTTTCCTTTCCTTGCCAAAGGCTCACAAGCGAGCCAGACATTTGCTGGGGCCCAGGGCACCTGCCTCTCCACAAGACATCCCTGCCCCTGGCAAGAAGCCAAGCTGGCACCAACTGACGAATGCCCATCATCCCCAGCCCCCCAGAGCCCTTTGCAGCCCGACGGAGAGTTGTACAAACAAATCCTTTGTCATGCAGTGCAAACACCGCGCACAACCGTCATCGCGTGCCAGACTCACGATGGGGGTGCCTCCAGGGGAATGAATGAACGAAGAAATAGGTTTCCAGGCAGGGAGGAGGAAACTTTATAAACTTTATAAAATATGAATCTAGGACACTGCATTCGCAATCTGGAGAACAAAGCAAAATACAGCTTTTCATCTTCCAGGCAGAGAAAGCGACTTGTGACTTTTTTGCGGCATCATGTTTTTAAAAGGCAATACAGCACCTTGGAGCCCATGTTGGGAGAAAGGCGGGATATAAATTAAATAAATACATCCATGAAATACCTATCAGTCAATAAATCAATCAGTTAATGAAATCTGCAAGTTTTCAGGGTGCCACTAGAACCAGATCCTGCAGAAGAACACAACCCACAACAAACACACTTTTCCTTTAAAGTGTTTCTTTAACTATGACCTGTTTAAATTGTTTTTAAATTGTGTTGTCTGATGTCTAAATTGTTATTTTATGATTTTATGTGATTATATTGGGCTTATTCCCCGTGTGAGCCACCCCGACTCCCCTGCTGGGGAGATGGAGGCGGCATACAAAATTAAATTTATTATTATTATTTTATTATGACACAGCAAACAAGATAGATATGCTGGATTCTTCTTCTTCTTCTTCTTCTTCTTCTTCTTCTTCTTATTATTATTATTATTATTAGAAAATGTTCTGGTTCCAAGAGAAAGTGTTGCTGCTGCTGCTGTTTTTGCTATATTTATTTTTACTCTGCTTGCTTTCCCTCACAACTGAGACTGAACTTTTAAAACTATGCAATTAAAAAGTTAAAGTCAGATTATGGATAGGCTTTTCTCTCTTGCATTCCCGCACTTTTGGCCCTCCGATATTGAAGTCAAATGCAAATACAACCCACAAAATGTGTCATCATAATATGTGTGGTGCCTGTTGCTTGACTGCTGTATACTCCAACATTTCACAGATTAAAAGTGCATCTACACTGAAGAATTAATAATGTTTGAAACCGCTTTAACTGAAATGGCTCAATGCCATGGAATATTGGAGTCATAGTTTTACGAAGTATTTAGCCCTCTCTGTCCAAGAGACTGGATCTTCACCAGACGACAACTCCCTGGATTCCATAGCATTTAGCCAGGGCAGTTAAACTGCATTATTTCTACAGGATAGATCAGGCCCTCCAGGTGTTTTGGACTTCAACTCCCACAATTCCTAACACTTTACTGGTTGAAGTCCAAAACACCTGGAGGGCCGAAGTTTGCCCATGCCTGGTATAGATGCATCTGTGGCCAAGCAAGATCAAAGTGTAGTCAAAGTGGCAAAAGCAGTTTGATTTTGTACTACTTCTGTACTTTCAACTTAGTTTGCAACGGTTCAAGTATGCTGAGGACAAAGGAAACAGTAGGAAGAGAGAGAAACTGGGGCATTTCCATTGTGCACTCAACAAAATGGGATCGCAAAGTATTAATTGGGACTGTCCCTGACAAATTGGAGAGCATGGAGTACTGATCTTGGTTTTCCTGCAAAGGATCTGCTATGTAACTTGGGACCCCCCCCCCCCCCCAGGAAAATCCAAACTGCTGAAAAATCTTTTCCAATTGAGCAAACATCCTTGTCAATCTGTTTGACGAAAGCTGAAACGTCAAGCCAGAAAACCAGGGTTAAATCCGACTGATAAAGCAAAATGGTGTAATAGGAAGCCAAGGACCAGAAGGAGAACTCCTATGGGAGTCCAGCAAGGAACCAACATTTCTTAAACAATTGAATGTGTCATATGGAGCACTAGCTTCAATTATCACCTCTGTTTTTCTACAAGATTTGAAAAGCCCTTCAGCCTTTTGTTTTTGGGGTGTTCTTAGTCCAGAAATTTCTGAATTCTGAATAAGTAGATACTGATCATGGTTAGGTAAAGGTAAAGGTTTTCCCCTGATGCTAAGTCCAGTTGTGTCTGACTCTGGGGGTTGGTGCTCATCTCCATTTCTAAGCCGAAGAGCCGGCGTTGTCCGTAGACACCTCCAAGGTCATGTGGCCGGCATGACTGCATGGAGCGCCGTTACTGATCATAGCCAATGCAATAATGATTTTACAAAATGTGTTCTCATATACTTACATTTTTTATGATTACCATTTATTTATATAGTACTATCAAGGTGCATGGCAATTTGTAGGCAAAACAATAATAAAGAGTAGGCATAAAATCAAAATAAGTGTGCTTGTGTGTATTGACACCATGTTTACTGCCATGGTTCGATGTTGTGTGATCATGGGAGTTGCAGTTTTATGAAACCTTTTGTTTTCTTTGGCAAAGAATTATGGTGTCTCACCAAACTACAACTCTAATGATTCCATAGCACCGAAGTTGGTCCAAACTGCATGAATTCTACAGAGCAGAAGCAGTCAGAGAGAGATGGAATACTAAAATACAAAACTTTTAATTTTTGTATTTTGTTAGGACAGTTTGAATACAACTGTAAAACAAAATACTCTAATAAAATGCAATACAAACATGCAAGTTTATAAAAACAATATTGAACTAAAATATATTTTTATGGTTTGAAATAGCAAAATTGGATGTAAGAGCCAGCTTGGTGCAGTGGCTTGAGCATTGGATTGTGACTCTGGATCTGCACTCAGCTGAGGCAGCTAAAATGATGCCAAACTACCTTAATTTTATGATATAGAGAAGGCATGGGCAAACCTGGGCCCTCCAGGTGTTTTGGACTTCAACTCCCACAATTCCTAACAGCCTAGCGGCTGTTAGGAATTGTGGGAGTTGAAGTCCAAAACACCTGGAGGGCCCAAGTTTGCCCATGCCTGGTGTAGTTGCACCTTATGAACTCTTAATCTAAATAAATAACACAAATTCATCCTCTTAGTCAATATAGGAAGTGGGGAGGACTATCCCCGACCCCAACAATGTCATCATCAGGCCTTCCACCTGGGTGTGTTTCTGCAGAACTGACAGTCACTCTCTGGATGGGCTTGGCCCGGTTCACCTTGAACTCATCCCAGGCTTCTTCTTTGCCTGGGCAGCGTCCTTCCGACTTGCATCACACAGCATTTCCTGGTATTGCATGCTTTCTTGCACACAACTCGGAACCAGCCTGTTCTTTCCCAAAGCGTGCTGGGGCAGGTCCTATTGGAAGTGGGTGGCAGACAACCCGGAGCCCTGATCGGGGACACCCCACAGCGAGGACACAGCTGTGCCTCCCGGCGGCAGACCGCTTTCCGGCACCGGGACAGGTGGGAATCCAAGATCAAGCTCAGGCCGGGCTATTTTGGAGCAAGCAGATCCAGACATGCTAAACTTGGCCATGGTTCCTCTTTCACTTTATAGAGATCAGACTTCACACACATACACAAAACACACAGCATTCTGGCTTCTCTGTTTCCAATTAGGCTGCAGTTGAACAACTGTGGGGGCTAACTTGCTCTGTCAATGTCTTCCCATGAAGCGAGAAAGAGAAGCAACAGAATAATTGAATCAGGGCTGGAAGAGACCACAAAAGCCATCCAGTCCAACCCCATTCTGTCATGTTGGGCTACATCATCATCAAAATACTCCCAACAAATGGCCATCCAGCCTCTTCTTATAAACCTCCAGAGATGGAGATTCACCACACTGCAAGGTAGCATATTCCACTGCCAAATATTTGATGGCATTGTTGTGTGTCTTGTTTCCAACTTATGCCAACCCCAAGGTTGTTGTGACTCAGCTTTTGTGTGACTCTGATGAAGATTCTGGGATGGAGTTTCAAGATGATGGGATTCAGGTTCAGGATGAGTTTCAAGATTACTCTGATGGGAATTATGGGATTCAGGTGCAGAGAGTTCCTGCTGTGGGAGATGATGAGCAGGGAGGCTTTCCCATGGGAAGAAATGATGTTGTTACTGATGATGGTTTTCAGGTGCAAGAAGCAGAAAGGGAGAGCAGCTCCCAGCCTCAGCCTGACAACACTAACGAGCCCTGTGGCCTTGAAAGCGATGAGGCCACTTCTCTAGATCGGGCTAGTCATTTGGAATTTCAGGGGTTGCTGTGATGTCTCAGAGTCCCTTGAGTCATGGCCCTGCAGCCATTATAAATCAGACTGAAGAGGATATGGGGTTTGTTCCAACTCAGCAAGATTCTGTTCCCTTCCAGATGTTCCCTGTTGACAGTTTGGGTCCAATGCTAATTACAAAAGCCCTTGAAACAGAGCCTGGTTCCCCGGAAAGTGTTCCTTTTGATTGGAAATCGTTTCTCAAAACATTCCGCTCTGAAAGGAGAATCGGAGACGAAGCGCGAGATTAGTGGAGAGAGAGGACGCTAATTAAACCGATTCCCTTGGGAGTTTTCAGGGAGGGTTGCATCTGGCAAAGTTGTTGTCTTCAGTCCGTTTCCCTTGGGAAAATGTGATCAGGCACCTGGTTTGGGGGAAGATTTGAAGTCCCATAAAAGTTCTGAGCACAGGCCAGCCATCGACTCTAGTTCCTGTGGCGCGCTACTCTTGAGTAGACCAGGCGTCTCGTCTCCCTCTCAAGTCTGGACTGCAATTCAGTTCCACCACGACCAACTTTGCCTTGCTTCCTTGCCTTGCCTTGTTATCCCTGCCTTGGACATTGAACCTGGAACTCTTGTGAAAGACCTTGCTTTATTCCCCATTCAAACTGCTTGGAAGTTTGAGTGTGTTTCGGTTATTGGATTTAAAACTTTGAACTCTATTACTGGACATTTAACTTTATATTACTGGACTATATTTGGCCTTTCCTAAAAGGTCTACTGCTGGACTATATACTCTGCTTATTTTTGTTTGATTCTTTTATTGCTTTAATAAAGATATTAGATTGTTTATTGGCCTCCGTGTTGGTTTCCAGTGCTCACGCAGCCTACAGGCATCACAGTTGCACAGAAGTCTCAAAATAGCAAATAAGAGGGAGGGCAAAGGGCAAAGAAATGCCTTCATGTTATGCTATTGAAACAGTCTGCTGAGAGGGGCAAATCTTCATCAAAGCAATTTCCTCACTTGAATCAAGAACCAAGTTTGCTTTCCTGTATTATCTTATAGCCTGGATGTATTCTCATTTCTGGGACTTTGGCTTAGTTTTAAGAACCTTGCTTCATGCCTAATGTTTCCATGGATTTTTTCTTACAGCCTTGTTTTTGTAACTATCTTTTGGAACTGAACTTTTACCTTTTATGAACTATCCTTTCCTTATTTCCTAATAAACTACAAAAGACTACGATCTGTGTGCAGCCTGGTGTCTTTAGCAGGCGAAGCTAACCTGAGGTGCAACAAAGGTGAAGCTTTGCCATTGTTAACTGCATTCAAGTCCACTTCAATTTAAGATGACCATATGAATAAGAAAACTCCAAAACACCTTGTCCTCAACAACCTTGCTCAGATCTTACAAAATCAGGGCTACCATGGATCCCTGAATCTTATCCATCCACAGTGTTGCCTTCCTCTTTTCCTACTGCTTTTTATCTTGTTGCTGTTATGTGCCTTCAAGTTATTTACGACTTATGGCAACCCTAAAGTGAATCTATCTCTGGGTTTTCTAGTGCTGGGAGTGTATGACATGCCCAACATTACCCAGTGGGTACATAGAAGAACTATATAAAAGAAATGAAACAATTGAAGAAGAACCATTATGAAGATAAACCCCTAGTATTGGAAGAGTGAAGTGGAAGCTATACTTAGAGCACTTCGGAGAAATGCACCACCAAAAAGAGATGGCATACCAATAGAATTTTTCCAAGCTACAGAAGCAGAATCCACTCTAATTCTAATTAAAATTTGCCAACAAATATGGAAATCAACCCAACAGCCAACAGATTGGAAACAAAATCTGGGAGAAAGAGGACACTATGGACTGCAGTAACCACAGGACCATTGCATTAATTTCCTGGGCAAGCAAAGTAATGCTCAAAATCCTACAACAAAGACTTCTACCTTATATAGAGTGAGAAATGCCAGATGCCCAGGAAAGAAAGAGGCACTATGGATCATACTGCGAACATACCTTAGATAAGGGAGCATACCAAATAATTTCCAAAGAAAATCAACCTGTGCTTTATAGACTATAGGAATGCCTTTGATTCTTAACATAATGAAAAATGATAAATTGCCTTTAAAGAAATGGACATGCCATAACACCTGATTGTCATGGTGCACAACTTGTAACCAGGACAAGAAGCTACTGTTGGAAAAGATCACTGAGAAATAGAATGGTTTCCAATTTGAAATAGGGTCAAGTGAGGCTGCATTTTTTCACTACTCCTACACAGAATTTGCCACAATACAACCTCCTATCTATCCATCAGGCAGCTTTCCATCATTAACCAAGAGCTTCTTTTCTCTCCTTGGAGCAACGTGTGGAATTACTGAGAATCTATACCCTTTGTTCTTTGTTGTTTGCTCAGTTTTATCAGTCTTTTTTTGAAGGCCTTGCTCCCCCCCCCCCACTTTTAAGACCCGGCTCTTTATTTCTACTCCAAAGTGAGGTCATAAAAGAAGGTCTCTCCATATTATCAGCAACTCCATAGAAACTTTCAAGGTTATCATTACTAGTTTTTAATGGGGAAAGGTGGGTGGGTCAGTTTATTGCTCTGTTCCTGAACCAGCATCACCTTGAGAGGTATGAATGTCATGCACATGCACATATCGTGCCCCTTCTTTTTCCGTTCATCTTATCTGGGGGATTAATCCTTGATGTTTAATCACAGATACGCCAGTTTCTATGGGCACAGTGAAAAAATTAACTCTTTCTCGGGATCTCTTTTAGATTGTTCTTGGATGAAACCTCTTCCTTGGCAGGAATCAGGGTGGGCCATGGTGATGAATCCAACGGCCAGTTCTACGTTGAAGAATTAATGCAGTTTGACACCACTTTAACTGCCATGACTCAATGCTATGGAATCATGGGGTTTGGCAAAGAAGGCTAAAGACCTTATACAATTACAACGCTCATGATTCCATAACATTGAGCCAGAGCAGTTAAAGTAGGATCTATCGAACTGCATTGTAGGAGTACCCATAATGATCCTACAATCTATATATATAAAAGAGTGATGGCATCACGGCAGCAGACAAAACAAAAAAAGTAAACACCCCACAACCTCGAAAATTGACAGCACAACCCCTCATCCATGCCTCTAGGTTGATACCACAAAAAGAAAAGAAAAATAAAGTCCTAATTAGAGGGAGAGGAATAATTGTTTTTATCCAATTGCTGCCAGTTAGAAGGCTAAGCTCCGCTCACTTGGTCTCCTAGCAACCCACTCAGTCCAGGGGACCCTTTACCTTAACTACCACCAATTCCTCAATACTTTATTTCCCATACCACCATACTTCGCCACAGCAACGCGTGGCCGGGCACAGCTAGTCCTTTATATTGAGAGTAAAGCTATTGTCCAGCAGTTATAACAAAAGGTGATGAGTAAAAGGAAAAGACAGATCAATGAGTCATACAAAGCAGTTGCAGAACTCACAAGTATTTCCCAACACATGGAAAAGCAAAGAAATCTCATATCTCTGGTTCTGGCAGAAGCTCTCAATGGTTTACCTGTTTTTTCATGGCATCCTCATCCAGCATATAGTCTGGGAATGCCAGTTTAATGCTTGGGTTTTTCTGTTACACTTTAACTCCCACTTATCCATAGATTAGATATCCATAGTTTTACTTAACCATCCTCTGAAAATATCCCCCCAGCAATTCTCTCACTCCAGAAGCGACTCAAGTTGCTCCTGACACGAAAAAAAAAAGCAGTAACTTTGGGAAGAGGGGATTTCTAGGTCCTCGGTGCGATTCTATGATATGCTTCCAAACCAAGTACTGTATGAATCCCATATCCATGGAGGATACATTCCTGGACTTCACATTGAAATCATGGAATCATGAAAGTTGCAGTTGGTTAAGAAGCAAGACTCTCTGGCAGAGAAGGCCAAAGGCCTTGCAAACCTACAACTCTCTTGATTCCTTAGCACAGTTATGCATCTAAATGGTAGAATTAATGCAATTTGATACGACTATAACTGCCATGGATTGGTACTGTAGAGTGATTTCAGTAACCCTTAATACCATAGATCTGGAGCCTGGTGCACCATGCTACCCCAAAGTTCAAATCAGAACACGAACTGTGTTAAAGGCAAAAGAGCACAGGTTTATTCTTTCAGGCCTGAAAGGATGCCAGAATAGAGTCTGCACTCTCAAAGATTGGACATTCCTCATTGGGAAATATAAAGTATATTTATTTATTTTGATAGCCATTCAGAATACCTGCACCAGCCTCTGATTGGCTGAGAAATGGCATGGCTAGGATATGGGCTCCCATTGGCTGTGGATTCCCTCTGACATCATTGCTGGTTAGTTTTTTTCAGTGGCAGAAAAAATAAACAGCTGTCATTTGTTGGTTCAAATCTTTGGTCCATTCATTATTCCGCCCCTGAAGGTGGCACAAGCCACAGGAATGTGGTGTAAATAAGTTCTTGATTGACATAACAATTTAGTCTGAGTATACACAAAGGAGGGGGCCGGGTAAATACAGTGAGTAATTATGAGTGATAAACAATTCAATGGGTGAAGCATCTCCCTTGTTTGCTGATCCTCATCAGCAGATATCAATGAAAGTTGGAAAAAACTTCTCAATGACAACAGAAAATAAATAAATGAAATGGGCATTTATCAGTGGGAAAGGTTTCAGCCAATCGTGTTAGTAAAGATCTCATTAATGGGAACAGAAAGTGCTTTGAATATTTCACAAAAGCTGAAACAGGAGTTACAACAAAAAACGGGGATAGAAATAGTAAAAAAAATTAAATATCTAGGGATCGAGTTAACCGCGAATAATATTCACCTGCAAAAAAATAATTATGACAGAAAATGGAGAGAAATGAAAAAAAAAAATGGAAAGGTGGAATGGTTTACATCTCTCTATGTTAGGAAAAATTGCCGCTATTAAAATGAAGATACTAGCTGAAGCATTATTTCTTTTCAGAAATCTACCCATTCTGAATAATAAAAAAACTCTGGACGAATGGCAAAGAGAAATTAACAAGTTCATATGGGGCAGAAAACGAGCGAGGATTAAGTATCTATATATGAAAGACGACATTCGCAGAGGAGGGCTGGGAGTCCCTGATCTGCAATTGTATTATGATGCGGCTGCCTTGGAATGGGTAAAGGAGTGGGCCTGCCTACGAAAGGCAAGGATATTGGCATTAGAAGGCCAAGACTTAAACAAAGGATGGCATGCATACTTATGGAAAAGGAAAGGTTACAAAGAAAAAAACTTCAGTAATCACTATTTAAGAAAAGCGTTAATAACAACATGGGAGAAATATAAAAACAGATTTTACAGTAGGACACCACTATGGCTCTCCCCTTTAGAGTCAGAACACATGAGGGAGATTCCTAGAGAAAGATGGCTAACATATAAACAACTAATAAAAATTGATAATTACGGAATAAGATTAAAAAAATATGAGGAAGTAAAACAGCTAGAACCATCGATAACCTGGTTAAATTACTGGCAGATCATGGAAGGCTTCAAAACAGATAATCAAATAGGATTTGAGAGAAATGATACAACATGGGACAAAATTTTAAAAATGGAGAAGAAAATTATCAAAATGTTATATCAACAGCTATTAATCTGGGAAACAGAAGAGGTCTATGTAAAAGAAAATATGACCATATGGGCTAGGGAGATTGGACATACCATAAGCATGGAGGAATGGGAAAGGTGCTGGAAAAAAAAAATAAGATATACATATTCAACACAGTTAAAGGAAAGCTGGTACAAAATCTTTTTCAGGTGGTACATAACGCCGGAAAAATTAGCAAAAATTAATAAAAACAAGAATGGAGATAAGTGTTGGAAATGTAAGAAAGAGAAGGGAGATTTTTTTCACATGTGGTGGGGATGTAAGAAGGTAAAAAGGTTTTGGAAAATAATACAGAAGGAAATGGAGACCATACTACAAACAAAACTAACCCTAAAACCGGAATATTTTCTACTAGGACTAACGGACTTTTTCACGGATATAAACAATGAAAAATTGTTTATATATATGACAAGTGCAGCAAGAATCACGATTGCGAAACTCTGGAAAACAGCAGAAACGCCGTCATTAGAACAATGGCTTTTGAAACTGATGGATATAAAAAATATGGACACACTAACACAGATAATTTCAGTAAAAACAGACACAAAAACAGACTGGGACAAATTAAGTAAATATCTTAAGGAAAAAGAAAAGAAAACTGGAAACATGGAAGTAGAAACTGTTATGACACTCTGAGGTTCTTAGAAAAAGGATCGGGAAAGAATTTGGAAAAATAAGAATATAAATGTTGAGCAGGGGATCTGGAAGGGAATCCAGAGAGAGGAGGGAGGGTCGAGGGAAACCAGGGTTTTACAATTATATATATACATATATATATATATATATATACATATATATATGTATATATATATTCTCTTTTTTTCTTTTTTCCTTTTTCTTTTTTTTTCTTTTCTTTTCTCTCCCATTTATTGTTTGTTCGTTATTATTTTACTTTGTCCCCTTTGTATTATTCTACTTTGTAATCACATGCGACTCTCCTCTTTTATTGTATCACTATAACTATAAATAAAAGCATTAAAAAAAAAGAAAGTGCTTTGAGTATGTACATTAAGTGCATCTTGTCCTATTGTGATGAGATTATGCAGATTAGGTATACACATTCAGGTATAACTAGGCAGATATTCCTGGCTACAATTTGGGAAGAAGGGGGGAATGGGGACACAGCCTGTTTGGCTTCTTTGGGGTTACAGAACATAAGGAGGCACTCTGCTAGCATTGTGAGATTGCGGAAAAAATATTAAATAGAAATTTATGAATGAAGCCCTGGGATGTATGAATGAGTGCCGGAGAGTGAAGGAGGTTCATGATTGGAGGAAACTCATGAATGGACTTGTCTTCTATCTGAAATTGTAAAAAGATTGTATCAAGGAGATCGGGGGTGCTTTGCTATTTCCTCCTTAGCTGACTTCCTCAAGGTGATATGATTAATACAAAGATTCTGCAGATCTCCTTTGGTGTGTAGCTAGCTGGTCTGCTTCCCAGATTGAGGTTTAATGAACCAAGGTGAGGCAGAGAAGGCAGTCTGCTGGACAATGCCAAGCTGGGGCTTTGCCAGTTCATGGAGATTCATATACTTCTGTATAATTCATATTTTGGAGGGTACAATTTTCCAATAACAATGCTATAGAATTGTGAATATTGTAGTCACACCAGGCCTCTGCCAAAGAACGCTGGTTCCTCACCAGACTACAACTCCTAGTATTCCATAGCATTGAGTCAAATTGCTTTAAGTCATGTCAAACTGCATTAATTCTACTCTGTAAGTGCACCTGACATCTTATATGAGGTTTTAATGAAAAGTAATGCCTCCACCTTCGTAACTCCTCAACAGATGGCAATACTGGTCTGGGGCAGGTCCTGGCTTGTTCAGTAGACTCTCCTCTACAGTTCCATTTGGCGGGAAGCCTGCGCACTGAACGGTTGTGTTGTTAAAGTGCGAAGTATGGAACCCTGCACAGACAGCAGATCAATGCGACTTAAGCAACGTGCAGTCATTGAATTCTTGACAGCAGAAGGTGTCACCCCAAAGGAGATTCATCAGAGAATCCATCTGTTCCCAATAATGAAAGAAGATCTGTGGGGACATCAATATGCTTCTGATGAAGACGTTGAGAGAACTGCGAGATGCTGGTTACAGAAACAGAGTGTTGACTTCTTCCATGATGGCTTCAGAAAACTTGTTCATCGTTGGCAGAAATGTATCCAATTGTCTGGTGATTATGTGGCAAAGTGAATAATTGAAGTTAAAGAGCACATTCTAAGGATTATTTCTGCGTTTGATTTATTAAAATATTCCCATCCAAACCCAAGTAACGAAGGTGGAGGCATTACTTTTCATTCAACCCTCATACTCCGAAAAGTAACTTTTTGAAGTACTTTGCTTATGTGAGTGCAAGCTCCGCCGAACCTAAGCACAAGTAAACGTTTGTTGAATTCCCAAGTTGTTCCTTTGAGAATATAACAACACTTCTCTTTACAGGGTGGACTCAATTAAAGAAGGAACATGGGTGGGACTGTCACTTTGCAGATGCTCAAAGGTATCCTTATCTAGCCAAACAGTCGCAGAGGTAACTAGAAACAATAAAAAAAAACTGTGGGGAATGACGTTCCGAAACCAACTCGGAGACCTTACTCCTGTCCAAATCAATGGGAGAGAGTGGGGCTTTGTTGATTCATGTACATGCTATATCTGCTGCAAGAGGTATGGGAAGTTCACATTTTTGAAAGTTGCTTCACCAGCTAGAATAACCAGAGCCTTGACGGTGTTGTTTTAAAAACAGCTTGATTCCCGGAGGTCAGATAACACATCTCCGGTGACGTCCGCACATGCTGCGTAGAATTTGCGCTGCCTGTTTTTGATTTCTGGGCCGGAGACAAAAGAAAGGTCAAGCCAGTTGCAGCGCACTGGGGTGAACGGTTCCTTCATGGTTTTTAAGTCAGATGGAAAATTGATCCCTGGAAACAAGTTCAAAATACGGAAAAGAGAAGGCCTTTTCCCCACGGAGATTATCTCCATTTACCTGGGGCTTTTTTCCGCTGTTTCTGATTAAAGGAGGCCTGTTTTCTCAGAAACAATCCATAGAAAATTCATTTGCCTAATTGCATTTCACGTGATTCTGTTTGCATCTTCTTTTTTATTACATCTTGCCTTTAGTTCTTGGAGGCTCATTTCAATTTGCCTGCCTCGATGGAAGGTCACAGATATTTTTGCACATGCATGCTTCACTTAGTGGCACGGCATCATGGATTTTACTGTCATAAAGCAACGAAAGCGAGTGGGTAAGATACCTGAATTGCGGAATCATGGAGTTGGAAGAGACCCCAAGGACAATCCAATCCAACCCCATTCTGCTAGTCAGGAAGACACAATCAAAGCACTCGCAACAGATGGCCATCCAGCCTCTCTGCTTAAAAACCTCCGGAGAAGGAGACTCCATTGATCTCCCAGCTTATTCCACTGCTGAACAGCTTTTACTTTCAGGAAGCTTTTCCTAATGTTTAGGTGGAATCTCTTTCCCTGCAATTTGAATCCATTAATCCATGTCCCAGCTCACATATGTTAAAATCAAGATCTGTGGGCCAAATGTGGCCCACCATGCCATTTTATGTGGCCCTCCAAAATGCTGGACTAGAACTCCTGCCTGGCAGAAGTGGATTGGACAGATAGGCTTGTGGGTTTCCTCCACTTCTATCTATATATATAAATGAGTGATGGCATCACGGCGACCAACAAAACAACAAAACTACAGGCCACCCAACCTCGAAATTTGACAACACAACCCATCATCCACGCCTCTAGGTTGATACAACAAAAAGAAAAGAAAAATAAAATCCTAATTAGAGGGAGAGTAATAATTGTTTTTATCAAATTGCTGCCAGTTAGAGGACTAATCTCTGCCCACTTGGTCTCCTAGCAACCAACTCAGCCCACGGGACAGGCAGACTTAGGCCTCGGCCTGTTCCACAGATTATCTAATTTGCACTGGATTATATGGCAGTGTAGACTCAAGGCCCTTCCACACAGCTATATAACCCATTTATAATCTTATATTATCTGCTTTGCACTGGATTATCTGGACTCCACACTGCCATATAATCCACTTTAGTGTGCATTTTATACAGCTGTGAAGAAGGGGCCTCATATAATCCAGTTCTAAGCAGATAATATAAGATTATAAATATAATATGTAATAATTACTGTGATATAGACTCATAGAATCATGGAATAGTAGAGTTGGAAGAGACCTCATGGGCCATCCAGTCCAACCCCAGGAAATCGCATTCAAAGCGATTAATAATAATACAGAACAATATAATCTCTAAAATCAGGACAGTAAATAAAGAGCAACACTCTGAAAGCATAAGCCACAGCAACGCGTGGCCGGGCAAAGCTAGTGGTTCTATAATTCTATAGCATCATTTACAGTGCACCGAAAACTGCAAATGTAGCTAGCATTGCAAGGGCAAAAACTGGACAGGGTTCCTCTGCCATTTAATGATTTAGCAGAAGATGGAGATTCAGCTGAAGTGACTTGTCATCCGAACAGGTAACAAACCACAACAGCTAAAACCCCCCACTTTGGTGCAACCACTAAGAGAACAGGAACCTATACCAGTTTCTAATTCAGTAGCCCTTGGGTGTGGGGCCCCAACTTTATCCCATTTGCCTCCATCCTAAGTGAGATGCATTCACTCCTCCACCAGACGACCAAAAAGCTGACAAAGGATGCTGCAGCCCCAAAGCTTTCGTCCGACAGATTTGGGCACAATGGGTCCCCAGGGTGGTTTTCCACCTGGGCCGGCTGGCCATCTCATTCGGCCCACAGACATTCGGCACACTTTGGCGGGTCAAAGGTCAAGGTCTGGGCCACCCTGCCATCAGCTGACCAGGCGCCCGGCTTCGGTGACAGATGGAGATTTACCGTCGGGTTGGACGGCGGGGTCCGGAGCTCCCCTTGGGGCACGGTCCTTTGTCTTTCCGACGGATGACTGTCGGCCACCAGATTCGTTCAGGGGGACAGCATGCAACCCTCCTGCGCCAGACCCTCTCCGGAAACATCCCTTCAGCCCCCCAGATGGTTTATCGGCCGGCTGACAGTCGGAGATGGAAAGAACCCTCTCTTTAGAAGCCCTCGACTTGGTGGGGACAGGCCAGGACCCTGGGGAGGGGCTCTTTTGTCCCCCTTCTCACCCCATTGGGCAAAAAAGCACACTTTCCTCTCCCTAGGGCTCAACAGACGCAAGCCTTTCAACTTTCAACTTGACCTGCTCTATTGGCATGGAAATCAGATGCAAATGGCACAGGCCGTGGAGAAGGGGACAAAGAACGGCGAGGGAGACAAAGAATGGGACGGCACGGGCCTCTTCTGGAGCGCTGCCAAGGCTTGCAAGGCTAAGGGGGGAGGGGGGGGGGAATAATAATCCATGTTATGCCTGGAAAAAAATTAGAGCACAACGGCTGTTGTTATAAGGAAACAGAGAGACACAGCCTTGTTCATTTGGTTCCTGTGCAAATGTGCTGCATTTGAGGCTAGATGAAGCTCCTGCGTGTAAGGTGCTTCTTCCTTTGCCCTTCAAGTTTCCTCTTCTTTGCTGGATTAAAGAGCTCAGAATCAAAGAATCCTAGAATTGGAAGAGACCACAAAGACCATCCAGTCTAACCCTATTCTGCCACATAAGAAGATCAAATCAAAGCACCCCAGGCTATGTTTTAAAAGCCTCCAGCGAAGGAGACTCTACTGCATTGACAGGCAGCACATTTCACCGCCAAAAGGCCCTTACCATCGGGAAGCTTTTCCTAATATTTACATAGAATCTCTTTTCCTGTAACTTGAATCTTTTATTTTTAATCATTTGTATTGCAGTTTTCCAAAAGTGTACAATGAAAAAGTGAGAACAAATTTTAATAGGAAAGTAAGAACACAGAGAACCCAATCTCCCCCCTTACCTACCTACCCTAAAAAAAAGAAAAAGAGGAAAAAAATTAATACTACAGTAGAGTCTCACTTATCCATCACTCGCTTATCCAACGTTCTGGATTATCCAATGCATTTTTGTAGTCAATGTTTTCAATACATCGTGATATTTTGGTGCTAAATTAGTAAATACAGTAATTACTACATAGCATTACATAGCAAATACAGTAATTACTACATAGCATTACTGCCTTTTCTGTCAAATTTGTTTTATAACATGATGTTTTGGTGCTTAATTTGTAAAATCATAACCTAATTTGATGTTTAATAGGCTTTTCCTTAATCTCTCCTTATTATCCAACATATTCGCTTATCCAACGTTCTGCCGGCCCGTTTATGTTGGATAAGTGAGACTCTACTGTAGTGATAAAAATAAAATAGAAAAAAAGGAAAAATAAAAAAATAAAATAATTGACTTCTGTTCATCTTCCTTTGTCCCATAATTGTCAAATTTCTATGAATCACAAAAAAGAAAAAAGAAAATTTTCTTCTATCCTCTAAAGTCTATTCTTCCTGTTATCATTCATTTATTTTGCATTTGTCTTTATGTAGCTCTCAAACATTGTCCAGTCAGTCATTCTGATTCCTTTTCCATTGCTCTGTTTTAACATATATGTCAGTTTGTCCATGTCTTTTATTTCCATAATTTTATCTATCCATTGTGTCTTAGTAGGGATTGAGTCTTGTTCCAAAATTTGGCAAACACCATTCTGGCTGCTGTCGTAAAAAAACGCAAATAACTTTTCCATGTTTAAATCCCCAAAGAAATCAAAATCAAACGTATCTAAGAGATAAATTTCTGGTTTCATTGGGAAATCTTTTTTTAATTTTTTTTTACATTCAGTATGTATTAGTCTCCAAAATTCGCCTGTTTTTCCACATGACCACCACATGTGGTAGTACGAGCCTTCATGTGATTTGCACTTCCTGTAACTTGAATCTTTTGCCCCTTGTGTTAGGAGTGTCAGATTCTGTGATTCTAAGTGTGGCCTAGGGGATAAAAGCCTTGTGACTTGAAGGTTGGGTTGCTGACCTGAAGGCTGCCAGGTTCGAATCCCACCCGGGGAGAGCGTGGATGAGCTCCCTCTATCAGCTCCAGCTCCATGCGGGGACATGAGAGAAGCCTCCCACAAGGATGGTAAAACATCAAAACATCCGGGCGTCCCCTGGGCAACGTCCTTGCAGACAGCTAATTCTCTCACTCCAGAAGCAACTCCGGTTGCTCCTGAAACGAAAAAATAATAATCTGGATGAGAACCACAGTACAAGAACTCTCTAGCAGAGAACATCAAACTACAGATCCCAAGATTCCATAGAACTGAGCCAAGGCAACTACAGTAGAGTCTCACTTATCCAACATTCACTTATCCAACATTCTGGATTATCCAACGCATTTTTGTAGTCAATGTTTTCAATATATCGTGATTTTTGGGTGCTAAATTCATAAATACAGTAATTACTATGTGGAATTACTGCATATCGAACTACTTTTTCTGTCAAATTGGTTGTATAACATGATGTTTTGGTGCTTAATTTGTAAAATCATAACCTAATTTGATGTTTAATAGGCTTCTCCTTCATCTCTCCTTATTATCCAACATATTCACTTATCCAACGTTCTGCCAGCCCGTTTATGTTGGATAAGTGAGACTCTACTGTATTACCAAACTATGATGATAGTTACACTTTCTTCTTAGTTCACTGGGATTTTCCAACCGGCTCAGCAGCGTTACAGGAAACCGGATTCTCAGAAGTTTGTATATAAGAGATGGCGGGGGAACGACCTGTTTGCTGAACCACAAATCTCTAGTTCCAGTCATGCGTGGTGGGGCTGGTGCTAGACCTTTGCCTTTGGATAATAACCCAAACTATGCTTTGGGGAAAAAAAACTGGTCATACTTCTGTGAACTGGTAAGTCCCTTGTGGCTTGTGATTCAGGGCAATTGTGGTGCTTTGGAAATAACCACTGGGTGCAGAATGGTGTGCCAGGGCTTGCCCAAAGCATGCAAGAGAGACATGTGCCATCCCGTCTCTATGGGCACACCTACACTGTGGAATTAATGCAGTTTGACACCACTTGAAATATCATTTACTCAATACTATGAAATCATAGTTTCACAGGTTCTTTAGCCTTCTCTGCCAAATAGGACTACTGCCTCACCAAACTACAGCTCCCAGCAGTTAATTAACAGCAGTTAATGCAGACTCAAACTGCACCGATTCTATTGTGTAGATGTATCCCATGTTGTGTTTTGTACCATACATAAATGCACACCCTCCAACATTTTGCAGGTGAAAACAGGCACATGTGTGGCCAAGATCTATTAAAAGTATGGTCCAGCTGGCAAATGTATTAATGAGTAAAAAGAGACATGTTAGGCCCCTTCTACACTGCCATATTATCTGGATTATCAAATCAGATAATCCATGCTTTGAACTGGATTATATGATTATCTGCCCTGCCAGATAATCCAGTTCAAACTAGATAATATGGCAACGTAGAAAGGGTCACAAACCCTCCTGCCATGAAGAATAGAGACTTACCTCTGTTAGTGCGTGGCCCCATTTACACTGCCATTATAATGCAGATTGAACGGCATTATATGGTCTGTGTAGACTCATATAAGCCAGTTCAATGTGAATCTGTACGGACCATACAATGCAGTTCGATATGCTTTCTAATGGCAATGTAGATGGGCCCTATGCCCTGGCAAAATAACGCTTTCCCTTATCCAGCATCTTCCACTGGAGTGATTGGAAGGAATGAGGACTAGGGAAAGGGTGATGGTCTGTATTTTCATTTTCATTTTATTTTCTAGCTTTATAAGTTTTTTGTTAGGTTAGAATAATATTTTGCCAAAGTCCTCAATTTATGGGAACATTCTAGATGGGAGACCTCCAAGAGCCCTGGTCATCAGGTCCGGTCTTGATAGCTCAGGGCTACGGTTTCTTTGATTTAGGGTGCATTTACACTGTGGAATTAATGCAGTTTGGCACCACTTAAATTGTCATGGCTCAATGCTATGGAATCATGGGAGTTGTAGTATTAGAAGATCTTTAACCTTCTCTTCCACAGAGTGTTGGTACCTCACCAAATTACAAATCCCAAAGTTACATAATACTGAGCCATGGCAGTTAAGTAGTGTTAAACACCACTAATTCTACAGTGTAGATGCTGCCCTATTTATCCTTTCATTTAGTTTGCTTATTGACTGACTCGTTACCTTGGAGAGCTATTTCAAAGTGTGGACTACTTCCAATGGATTTCTCTAGGAAACCCCTAGAATAGTAAAAGTAAAAGTTTTCCCTGACATTAATTCTAGTTGTATCCAACTCTGGGAGTTGGTGCTCATCTCCATGTCTAAGCCAAAGAGCCGGCATTGTCCATAGACACCTTCAAGGTCATGTGGCCACTGGCATGACTGCATGGAGCACTGTTACCTTCCCGCAGAAGCAGTACCTATTGATCTACTCATATGTGTGTGTTTTCAAACTACTAGGTTGGCAGAAGCTGGGGCTAATAGTGGGAGCTCAGTCTGCTCCCTGGATTTGAACCACCAACCTATTGATCAGCGAATTCAGCAGCTCAGTGGTTTAACCCACTGGCCACCAGGGACTCCTAGAATGAGGCCACTATATTTTGAAGACACTGCATGCCAACAAAGCCTGTTAAACTCAAAGGGACATGCTTCTGAGGAGACACAGACAGAACTGCATTGAGGATGTTTAATGTCTTACAGATGTGCAGAGTTGATGTGAAACTTTATACTGCAGGCTTGGAAGAGCAAACTATGCACATAACCACAGACTAGGAAAAGTTCCTTTTTTAGATGACAGTTTCCAGAATTCCTTAGGATTTGCAATGCAACCCAAGATAGGTTTGACTCAGAAGGAAATGGGCCCTGCACTTTGCATGTGTCTACATGGTAGAATCAATACAGTTTTGACACCTTTTTAACGGTCACTGCCCAGTGCTATGGAATCATAGGAGATGTAGTTGTAGGTCTTTAGTCTCCCCTGCCAAATAGTGCTGGTACCTCACCAAACTAGAATTCCCAGAATTCCATAGCATTATTTATCGTGTAGAAGTGACTTGAGAAAAAGTCGCTTTTGTTGTGAGGGAATTGGCTGTCTACAGAGACGTTGCGCAGGGGATGCCCAGATGTGTTACTGAGAGGCTTCTTTCATGTCCCTGTAAGCTAGAGCTGACAGATGGAAGCTCACCCCACCTCGCGGATTCAAACTGGCAATCTTCAGGTCAGCAGTTCACAAGGGTTTAACCCATTGTGCCACCGTGGCTCCTTCCATAGCATTGAGCCATGACAGATAAAGTGGTGTCAAACTGCATTAATTCTACCGTGTAGATGCACCTTTTGTAAGGAAGTTGCATTGCACTCTGTGTTTGCAAAGATTGTGGCTTGAAGCCTATTGGTTACTCTTAAGTAGATACATCCAAACCATTGTCAGATCATGAGTCAGCACTTGGGTAAATCCTATGGGTTCAATGGACCTACTTTGTCCGGGGTGTGTTTGAGAACCTTATTTGCAAATGGCTTAACCTGAGACTAAAAGAATTCCAGTAACATTTTATCCATCCCTTTGCCTTTATACTTCAGCCTGTGATTTTGCACAAAGCGCAAAAACCACTATGATAAGTGGAAAATCTGCTTTAAAAGGAAATTAAAATGGGCAGGACTGGAGAGAAGATAGACGGGGTAAAGGTGAAGGGAGGCTAGAAGGCTAGATAAAGGAGACCCTGGGTTGAAGGAGCAGGTGAGGCAGGACCTGAGAGTGTGGAAGGTGAGCCCACAGCTAGCCAGGTGAGATGGGGATGAAGTAATAGTGTTTCATTGGAGATTTTGCCTCACAGGACTATAGTAATAGGTTGGACAAAATTAGAGTATTGTCAACAGTAAGAAGTCCTCCCCACATTTCTGTTTTGATGTTTTTACCACCCTTGTGGGAGGCTTCTTATGACCCTGCATGGAGCTGGAGCTGATAGAGGGAGCTCATCCGCGCTCTCCCCAGGTTGGATTCGAACCAGCAACCTTCAAGTCACCAGTCCTGCCGGCACAAGGATTTAACTCACTGTGCCACTGGAGGCTCCTAGCAATGGCAGTTAAAGGGGTGTCAAATTGAATTCATTCTGCAGCGTAGATGCACCCTTGAAATGGCTTCAAAAGAAAAGAGTCAGGCAAAGTGACCATGCCAAAGTCAACAACACAAACAGAAGGGTTCTTGAGGTGAGCCGTTTTCAGTGTTTTAATCTCCACAATGATGGAAATGTGAGAACTGGGGGTAATTTGTATTCAGAGGCGGAGGGTGGAATGAATGCACTTTGGCACTACTTGAACTACCATGGCTCAATGCTATGGAGTTATAGGACTTATAATTTCATAGAATCATAGAATAATAGAGTTGGAAGAGACCATATGGGCCATGTAGTCCAACCCGCTGCCATGCAGAAAAAGCACACTCAAAGATTGACACGGTCTTTTCTCAGGATTCCATAGTATTGAGCCAATGCTTTTGGCTCAGCGTAGATGCATCTTTTTTTGGATTTTGATTTGTTTGTATCACACTTTCCTCCCAGAACTGAAATTCAAAGCACCTTATAGCTTAAAACAATATGTTTGTATGGACATAGGCATGTGGAACCATTGTTCAATGGAAGACTGCCGGCTTTCCATTCTAAGTCCATTCTTTGGCATCTCTGCATATATATTTTAAATAAGAACGGTTGGATAAATCAGTGAAAGACTATTTACCCTGGAAAACTTGCATCAGAAGATCCAGCCATGAAAACTGATGTCTTATATGGGTGCATCTACACTGTAGAATGAATAGTTTGATGCCATGGCCTAATGCTATGGAATCATGGAAGTTGTAGTTTCATGAGGTTTTTAACCTACTCTACCAAATACAGTAGAGTCTCACTTATCCAAGCTAAACGGGCCAGCAGAAGCTTGGATAAGCGAATATGTTGGATAATAAGGAGGGATTAAGGAAAAGCCTATTAAACATCAAATTAGGTTATGATTTTACAAAGTAAGCACCAAAACATCAGGTTATACAACAAATCTGACAGAAAAAGTAGTTCAATACGTAGTAATGTTATGTTGTAATTACTGTATTTACGAATTTAGCACCAAAATATCACGCTATATTGAAAACATCGACTACAAAAATGGCTTGGATTATCCAGAAGCTTGGATAAGCGAGGCTTGGATAAGTGAGACTCTACTGTAGTACTTTTGCCTCACAAGACTACAATGCCCAGGAGTTTCTTATCCCATCTTTTTAAATACAGTAGCGTCTCTTATCCAACCTCCGCTTATCCAACATTCTGTATTATCCAATGCAGTTTGCCTTTTAGTAGTCAATGTTTTTAATACATTGCAATGTTTAGGTGCTAAATTCATGAATACAGTAATTACGACATAAGGTTACCGGGTATTGAACTGCTTTTTTCTGTCAGTTTGTTGTAAAACATGATGTATTGTTGCTTAATTTGTAAAGTCATAACGTAAATTGATGATTAATTGGCTTTTCCTTAATTCCTCCTTATTATCCAACATTTTCACTTATCCAACGTTCTGCTGGCCCATTTATGTTGGATAAGGGAGACTCTACTGTAAGTGAAAAGGAACCATCTCTTTCTTCCGTCTTGATCTGGGAACAGCAAAGTCTTTAGCTAAGATTTCACTCTTGGTTTCCAAACAGGAAATTATATACTGACTGTATGTGCGTGTTTGCAAGGCAAGCTGTGAGTGAGCATCTGCGGTTGATGCATACATATGGTAACACATAATGCTTAACTACGTCATAGAAGCTATGTCTAGCTCTTGAACTCGTGACCCTATTTAGGACACATAAATGTATCCGTAACTCGTTCATTGCTCTCAGTGTAGGGGAGAATTAAAGCCATCCCAACAAGTGGAGTTTGTTGTTGTGTGACTTATTAGAACAGGCAAGGGCAAACTTTGGCCCTCCAGGTGTTTTGGACTTCAACTCCCACAATTCCTAACAGCCTACCGGCTGTTAGGAATTGTGGGAGTTGAAGTCCAAAACACCTGGAGGGCCAAAGTTTGCCCATGTCTCTATTAGAGGGTCCTCTGGGGCTGAGATTTTGGATTTCATGGTAAGGGACTTTGCAGCAGAGAGAAAGAAGAGAAAGAAAGAGAGAGATTCAGAAAGGAAGGGGTGCAGTCAATCAAAAGCTTCTAATCACCCTGGAGTAAATCCTGAGCGTGCATATTACAAATGAATGCATGGCAAGGTGCTAATATCCCCATAAGCACCCTCCTCCAGGCCCAGACCCATATGCCTGCAGGCAGCCAAGGGTCATTTGTCATGCTCTCCCCTTCAGCTGCCAAATGTTGCTTTCCTGCTCAGGGGATGGCTTTCCTCACATCTGTTCTGGGTCCAGTTGGGATTTGCGGGGTCTGTGGGTCTCCTTCCACCCTCCTCCGGCCCCCGGCCCCGATCTGTTGGCTGACAACTCAGCTGCTGCCTTAGATCATTTGGGATGGATGGAGGGGCGTTCGGAGAAATATGAAAAGGGGAAAGAAGGGGAGACTTTTCATGCTGTTTGGGGGCGAAGGGGCTGGCGGCACGTGTGGGGAGATGGGGGGCAAGAGGCCTCTCCCCATGGATTAGTCTACCCTTTTGTCTGGCCTTCACTCCCCCCGCGTTCCGCCCCGGTTCTTTGCCCAGGAGCCAAATTGATTTGGAAATAGCTTTCCTGCCCGACGACCACCCAGAGACACCGGGCCTTCCTTTTGTGCTCGGAAATTAAACTTGAGACGGAGTCAGGCCTCTAAGTATCATTTTCGCCCAACACCCCAGTCTCTGAAGTCTCTGCTTTCGGTCATCAAAATAGACTCATGCTATGGGACATATTTCATTGTCCACCCAGACAAGGAAGACTTGGCTCCTATATCTATGGTATAACTGCATTATATCATATAATTGGAAGAGGTCACAAGGGTCATCCAGTTCAACCAACCCCTTTCTGCTATGCAGGAAAACACCATCAAAGTCCTCTTGACAGATGGCCATCCAGCCTCTGCTTAAAACCCTCCAGAGAAACAGACTCCACCAGACTCCCAGACAGCTGCATATTCTCTGGACATGTTCTAGTTCATCCATATGTTTCCTGAATTATGGTGCCCAGAAATGGACACAGGGTTGTTATTCCAGCTGTGGTCTGGCCAAAAGAGAATAGAGTGGGACTATGACTTTACTTGACCTCAAGCCTATATGATCTCAAGCCTATATGAATCTATACCAGTGCTTCCCAACCTGTGGTCTATGGACCGCCAGTGGTCCCCAAGAACTAAAATATGGTCTGCAGTCTCACCGTTACCACACCATTGCAATGAGAGCGACTTGTCTTGCAAAACCCTCTTATAGTGCCAAGGCAACAGGGATGTCAGGAGGGGAGAGGCTGACTGCCCACAAAAGGTGTGACAACAAGCCTCCTGACTGCTGCTTCTCCTCCTCCCTCCCCTGAGAGGAGGAGCCGTTCCATGTGGTGCCTGGAAGCGGGGGCACCTTGGTGTTTTCATTTTTAGACCAGTACCTAAGGTTACTTGGGGCACTTATTTAGAAAATTGCATAAGATAGTCCACATCAGCTCTAGATTATTAAATATTGTTTTTTCTGGGCAAGCAGATGGCGACAACTGGATGGCATATGATCTGTATCAGAAACTAGACCTTGTCTTTGGATGACATGTCTTATATTGGAATGTATTTTAATTATGTTATTATGTCTGTATCAATTTTTAATAATTCTGTTTCATGTTTGCGTTTTATGCCCAAGGCACTGCACAGGTACCATTTGTAAGCCGCCTTGGGGTAGAGAAAGGCAGGATATAAATATGGTAAATAAACAAATAAATAATAAAATAAAACCTGATTCGTAAACCTTTGGGTACTAATATTGGAGAGTGGACTCCGGTCAAAAAAAAAAAAGTTGAGAACCACTCAAACCAGCTGATCAAATGGTCTATACTGATCATCTAATGCAGTTCCAAACTGTGTTGTATGGCAGTGTAGATGGAATCAAAGAAAGATCAAAGAAAGAGAGAGATATTTTTGGGTAGCTGGGTTGGCAAAGTGTAACAACACACAAAAATCGTCAAAGTAGTGGTTGCCTTTATTAGGCCACCCAAATACATCATGCAAGATGTTGATGCTTCACTGGCTTCTTCGTCAAATGATATAATCACACAGGAGAAGAAGTAGGGTTATTGTCTGTTTTCCAGACTGTCTGGCCATGTTCTAGAAGTATTCTTTCCTGACACTTCGCCCACTTCTATGGCAGGCATTCTCAGAGGTTGTGAGGATGCCTGCCATAGATGTGGGCGAAACGTCAGGAGAAAATGCATCTGGAACATGGCCATACAGCCTGGAAAACATACAGCAACCCTGTGATCCCGGTCATAAAAGCCTTTGACAACACAAGGAGAAGGAGTGTCAGTTTTCTTGTGTGGTGTGTTTTGTGCCTTTGGGTTGGTTCAATAATGGATTGTGATCTGGATTTTGTTGCTTTGTTTCAGGGTGTTAAAGGTCTGGAGATGTTATGACCAGAAAGGTCTGTGGAGGTAGAAGGCAATGTCAGTAAGAGACGCTTATTTTAAATTGTATTTTTTTGCAAGTGCGTCAAGTCATAAAAGAGGAAAGCAGAACCAGTAACAACAATTTCCTGAGCCTTAATAATTAATGTAAATTTTCATAGGCTATCAAGGTCTTAAAGTGTGATGTCTGGGTTGAATTAACTCTGTTCAGCTAAATGACAGTACCCAGCTAAAGCTTGCACGCAGATAGGCCACTTGGGGATGGACAATTTCTTCTGTTGGAATTCCCACCTGTGAAGGCTACATTTATTTCTTGCTTTATTGCCTACTGGCCACTAGATGTCGCTAGACGCATGACTTAAAAACCAGCTGCTTGTGTGTTTAGAATCAAACCAAACCAAATACAAACCAATTCCATACCTCACAACCTCTGAGGATGCCTGCCATAGATGTGGGCGAAACGTCAAGAGAGAATACTTCTGGAACATGGCCACACAGCCCGAAAGACATACAACAACCCTCAAACCAAATACAGGTTGAACATTCCTTATCCAGAAACCCAAAATCTGAAATGCTCTGAAACGCTTTGCAGACATTGCCGAGATTGCTTTCCAGCTATTCAATTTACACAAAAGCTTTATATCATGCACACAGTTATTGCAAATATTGTGTATAAAATGACATTCACACACTAGGTCTACAAGATGTATATGGAACATAAATGAATTTCTTGTGTAGGATAAGTCCCATCTCCAAGATATCTCATTATGTATATACAAATATTCCAGAACTGGGAAAAATTCCAAAATCCAAAACCCTTGTGATCCCCAAGCGTTTCAGATAAGGCAAACTCAAAGCTTCTTTCGGAAGCTTTTAATCCCATTATGTTCAGTGCGGCTTCCCTCCAGATAAATGCACCATTTCCTAAATAAATTGCAAACATTCTGGGTTTCTATTTTGGCTCTGAAGGCTGTGCAGATTGGCATTGGTAACTTCTGGTGGCAATTCAAAGTGCTGGTTTTGGTCTATAAATCCAGTATGGTTTAAATTCATACTATTGGATGCCCCTAGTGGTGCAGCAGGTTAAAACCGCTGAGCTGCTGAACTTGCTGACTGAAAGGTCGGTGTTTGGAATCCAGAGAGCAGAGTGAGCACCCGCTGTTAGCCCCAGCTTCTGCCAACCTAGCAGTTCGAAAAATGTGAGTAGATTAATAGGTACCGCTCCATGCAGTCATGCCAGCCACATGTCCTTGGAGGTGTCTATGGACAATGCTGGCTCTTAGAAATGGAGATTAGCACCAACCCCAGAGTCGGACACGACTGGACTTAATATCAGGGGAAAACCATTACCTTTACCTATGGGAAGCCTATTTCTCCCTAAATGAGTCTGCCCAAGTCTCGTGAACTTCAGGAAAGGGCTTTGTCTCCATCCCACCAATCTCTGAGGCTCGGTTGCATAACAAGCCATGCCATTTTAATATGCACGGTATATTTTATTTTTCAGTCAGTGTTTTAAAAACAGCAGTTTAATTGTAGGTACTATTTAACCCCCCCCCCCTTTATGTTTCGTCAGCCCCCCTACGAAACATAAAAGTAAGGGAAAGTGATCTTCAGTTGAGATATTACATCATACTGTAGTTGCAACATATCATTTCACTGCCAAATTGTGAGATTGAGCAATCCACTTTGCAGCCGAATGTGCATGCTCATCTCCATGTGAACTGTGCATAATGAAGCCATGTGCAATGCACCTATGCAAGGTGCACTTGTGAGCAACGATGCTCTGTGTGTAATTCTGCTTCCATGACTTCAAATGTTTCCATGTGGGCAGAAACGTCTTACCACTTCTATGTGGAAACTTGCACATGTATGAAGACAGCAACATTATTCACTCTCTTTACAGCTGGCTCCACATGTTTGTGGGTTTCTCTTCCGTGGATTTGATTATCACTATGTAGCAAGATCTGGAAAAAATCTGTTCCTGGTTTGCAAGTGTTATTTCCTGTTTAATTGTGCAATACTTACTTTGAAAGTACAGTAGTGGCCGCAAACTATGTTGAATTGTTTGAGACTCTATGAAATATTCATTGAAAAACTATAGCAAAATGTGCTGCCGGATGTCCCATGAAAACAAAGTTTTTGCAGTTTAATAAACTGGGTTGCTGTGAGTTTTCCAGTATGTATAGCTATGTTCCAGAAGCATTATCTCCTGATGTTTCGCCCACATTTACGGCAGGCATCCAACAGACATCAAACCTTTGAGGATTCCTGCCATAAATGTGGGCAAAACATCAGGAGACAATGCTTCTGGAACATGGCCAAACAGTCCACAAAACGCACAGCAACCCAGTGTGAAAGCCTTCGACATACAGTAGAGTCTCACTTATCCAAGCCTCGCTTATCCAAGCTTCTGGATTATCCAAGCCATTTTTGTAGACAATGTTTTCAATATATCGTGATATTTTCGTGCTAAATTAGTAAATACAGTAATTACAACATAACATTACTGCGTATTGAACTACTTTTTCTGTCAAATTTGTTGTATTAATTACAAATTAATTTGTAAAATCATAACTTAATTTGATGTTTAATAGGCTTTTCCTTAATCCCTCCTTATTATCCAAGATATTCGCTTATACAAGCTTCTGCCAGCCCGTTTAGCTTGGATAAGTGAGACTCTACTGTATTAATAAACCTTTTCCATGTTTTTATGGTAGAACTAATTAGGAAATGACATTTATAACCTAGGAACAAAAATTGTGTTACATAGTGTCATTTGCAGGTTTGTAGTTGCTGCTAGCTTGACTTCCTTGCTGCCTTTTTGCCTCTCATCCAGACTTGAAACCACTTCCTCATCTCCTCTCTTTTCTATCACAAACCACCACATCCCAATTTTATGCCTCTTCCTTTATCACTTTCTGCTGTGAAGGTGGGGAATGAAGAGAGGAAGGAAAAGGTTTAAGATCTGGATGAGGCTTCATGGTGGGA
Organism: Anolis carolinensis; assembly: GCF_035594765.1. NCBI lineage: Eukaryota > Metazoa > Chordata > Lepidosauria > Squamata > Anolidae > Anolis > Anolis carolinensis. The sequence goes on along the minus strand of NC_085844.1, from coordinate 248,177,269 downwards.
AGGTGGGGAAGGGAATGTGGAGCTGGCACTTTGGGCAGGATGAAAAGGCAGAGGGGCAGCAGATTATTATTATTATTATTATTATTATTATTATTATTATTGCAGCCCAGGAGCAAGCCATCAGAACAAATGCAATTAAGGCCAAGATCGAAAAATCAGCTGATGACCCAAAATGCAGACTGTGCAAGGAAGCTGACGAAACCATTGATCATATCCTCACCTGCTGTAAGAAAATTGCACAGACAGACTACAAACAGAGGCACAACTGTGTGGCCCAAATGGTTCATTGGAATTTATGCCTCAAGTGCCACCTGCCAGCAGCAAAGAACTGGTGGGATCACAAACCAGCAAAGGTCGTGGAAAATGAACACGCAAAGATACTGTGGGACTTCCGAATCCAGACTGACAAAGTTCTGGAACACAACACACCAGACATCACAGTTGTGGAAAAGAACAAGGTTTGGATAATTGATGTTGCCATCCCAGGTGACAGTTGCATTGATGAAAAACAACAGGAAAAACTCAGCCGCTATCAGGACCTCAAGACTGAATTTCAAAGACTCTGGCAGAAACCAGTACAGGTGGTCCCGGTGGTGATGGGCACATTGGGTGCCGTGCCAAAAGTTCTCAGCCGCATTTGGAAACAAGAGACATTGACAAAATTACGATCTGCCAACTGCAAAAGGCCACCCTACTGGGATCTGCACGAATCATCCGAAAATACAACACACAGTCCTAGACACTTGGGAAGTGTTCGACTTGTGATTTTGTGATACGAAATCCAGCATATCTATCTTGTTTGCTGTGTCATAATAAAATAATAGACAGACTACAAGCAGAGATATAACACTGTTGCTCAGATGACTCATTGGAACTTGTGCCACAAATACCATCCTCCTGCAACAAAGAACTGGTGGGATCACAAGCCGGAAAAAGTTACAGAGAATGAACATGTCAAGCTACTCTGGGACTTCCGAATTCAGACAGACAGGGTTTTGGAGCACAAGACTCCTGACCTCACAATCGTGTTAAAAAACAAAGTATGGATTGTCGATGTTGCAATCCCAGGTAACAGCAGGATTGAGGAAAAGCTGACATGATATGAGGATTTAAAGATCAAATTGCCAGTCAAGGTGGTCCCAGTGGTGATGGGCACACTGGGTGCAGTGCCTAAAGGCCTTGGCCTGCACTTAAACACAATTGACGCTGACAAAATGACCACCTGCCAGCTGCAGAAGGCCACCTAACTGGCATCTGCACTCATTATTCGCCTATACATCACACAGTCCTAGACACTTGGGAAGTGTCCAACGTGTGATCCAATACAACAGCCAGCAGAGTGTCTGCTGTGGACTCACCTTGTGTTTCTAACAACAACAACAACAACAACAATAATAATAATAATAATAATAATTTATTTATTTGTCCAGTCATTTGACCATTTCAAAATACAACACAAATAAATACGAGGCAAAGAGGAGTAGAGGGTAGCAGCTGACCTAAATGTAACAAATGAGAATCACACAGACTTTTCAAGACTGTCCTCTTGCCCTGAGATTCCTCCTTCTCTCTCCCAGGACTCCACAAGACTATCCAGAGTCGGAGATCTGGAAATCTCAGATGTCATCTATGTAGACATGTTGAAAAGGTAGACAATGGAGAGATCTATGTGGACACAGTGAAAAGGTAGGCAATGGAGAGATGAAGGAAGGAACTGAGAATCTGGAAACATGGTGGAGTTCACAGCAGGTCTTGCTTTTTTGTGACAGTCAGGAGGAAGAGTTGCTACCCTTTGTTGTTACTGACCTGGTAATCCCTTGAGCCCTTGCCCAGACCTAAAATATCCAGCTGAGCTTGCTCTGCAACTTCCCCAGAGTGTGCTTCTTCCTTGTGGTAAAGGACAACCTCCTTGGCTTCCCCAGTTTCAAGGCGGAGTTGCTCAGGAATGTAACAGGTGCTTCAGCTGATTGGAAACCGGCCCATGCTGTAGCATTCAATGCCTGGTATGCTCTGTTTGCATGGAGATTAGGTACAGAGAAGGTGAGGAGAACTTCACATCCTGGGAAGAGATTTCCGCTATTGCTCTTGAGGAGAGGTGAAGGTGGGGCCTTGCTTAACAAAACCTGAAGGTACGTAGAGTCCACAGAAAAGCTTCTTCTTTGCAACTAATGCGTGCCCTTATCAATGCATAATGACAGTGGGAGAACTCATATGAACTAAATTATGACATGATCTCCCCTCCCACAAATTCAAAGTCTTTAAAAGACTTGACAGCTTCAAATGGGGTTCAAGGTCTTATGAATCTGTATAGATTAGTGCTCTCTATTGTAGAGATTAGAGCCCATCCAATGCTAGCAGTCTTCTGTGTTTGACTAGGATTCTGGAGATCAAGATCCAAATTACCACTAAATCAAGGAAACCCATTGGGTGATCTTGGTAAAGTCATGCTCTCTCAGCTTCAGAGGAAGGCAATGGTAAACCTCTGAACATATCTTGCCATGTGATGGATTCATAAGTCAGAAATGGCTTGAAGACACACAACAACAAATGCCTTCCCTTTGGAGGCTTCATTGGCACCACATATTGGGCACCAGTTAAGACAACGGATTCCATAGAAAGGATGCACATTCCAGCCTCCCTAATTATATGAGATCTCCAGGATTAGAGGTGGTGCACCTGTGAATACCAGTCATTCAGACTCGATAGTAGGAACATGCAATTTGTTTTACATCTTCCTTGTTTTCAGTGTTTTATTGTACAACTAGCTGTGCCTGGCCACGCATTGCTGTGGCATAGTCCTAAGTGGCATTTTCTTCGTGGTATACAAGGTGGCCTAGAGGGGATTCCCCTAGGGATGAAACAGCCAGGCTTTGAAGTTGCAAGGCTATTCAATGGTATTCAGGCTGGCCAACAAGAGAGTCCCCTAGGTATGAAGCAGCCAAGCTTTGAAGCTGCAAGGTCACTCCTTGGAAAGTGATGAGTGTTGTGGCCAAGTTTGGTGTGATTTGGCCCAGTGGGTTTGTTGTTAACTTGGTCCTAATTATGCACATTACATTTGTTTGTAAGAATGTAGAGACGTGGATTAGGGGCTGTGTTGTCAATTTTCTAGGTTGGGGGACCTTTAGTTTTGTTGTTTTGCCCGGTGGAGCGACGCCATTATCCTTTTATATATAGAGATGTTTTATGCTGACTTTATATTGGAAACCGCCCTGAGTCCCTTTTTGGGAAAGAGGACGATATACAAATAAACTTTTACTTACCGTACTTACTTCCTTGTGGAGTTTTAGAAGCAGAGAATGGGGATGTCCTAGAATTGTGCCATCGCAATGGTTGTCCAGTTTAATCTCTTGCCAAGACAGAAAGCAAACAAAGATCTCTGAAAAATGGCCATCTAACCTCTGTTTTAAAACTTCTGACAAAGATAAGTCAACCATCATCCATTCTACTGTTTAACAGTGCTTACTTACAGAAAGGTTTACTCAGAATCACCTTTCTGGCTGACGGCACAGGATGACAAAGTCAAGGACAAACAGACTGAGAGATAGCTTTTATTCTAGAGCTGTAACTGTATTGAACTCCATGTTTTCGCATTGATGTGGCCTTGGGGGGCTGTGTGGTGGTGGTGGGAGTGTGGAGGGGTGGGAGTGTTGTTTTTGTGATGTGTGCTGGGGAAAGCATTTAATTTCATTGTACAAGTGGCTGAGGCTGTTAGGAATTGTGGGAGTTGAAGTCCAACACACGGGGGGGGGGGGGGGGAGTTTGCTCATGCCTGTTCTGTCATTATTTTTGTTTTGTTAATGTTAAACTGTAAGCCCATCTTTGCACTTTTCTTAATGTTAAACTGTAAACCCATTTTTGCACTTTCCTTCTTGACATTCTTTGGTCATTGCCTTAAGTGTTTGCTATTTTCTGCTAGCATTATGGGTGGTGCCATCTGCATAGCTTTTTAGATTGTTGTTGTTCCTTCCTCTGATTTTCACAGCTCCTAAAACCTTTTTATTCAGACAGCCAGAAAGTTTTTTAAACAAGGAGCTAGAGGCTGCTGCATTGTTTTAGCTGAGCGTTTTATAACAACTTTTTAATTTAATTTTTAAAATTATATTTTAGCTGAATTGTTTGATTAATTGTGATGAGCTTACTTCTATTTTAAGTTTGGCTTTTTGTATGTTTTTAGCTGTCTTGTTTCTAAAGTTGTGAACTGTTTTGTCTCCTGATCCTGGAGAAAAGGTGAGCTGTAAATGCATAGATAGATAGATAGATAGATAGATAGATAGATAGATAGATAGATAGATAGATAGATAGATAGATACATACATACATACATACATCCATACATACATACCAGCATAGAGTGCTAGCAGGATCCCAGATATGTCTAGTCAAAGGGTTTCTTGTGTTTTTACACCATCACTAACCAACCTCTCTCTTCCAACAGGAATTGATATCCTCACCCTGAGCTGCTGGGAAGAATCATGGCATGGCTCACGCATGTTCTGGCCTGTATCTTTGGGACGGGGTCTTGGATGGCCATCAACGGCGTGTGGGTTGAGCTCCCACTGCTGGTGAATCACCTCCCCGAGGGCTGGTATCTTCCTTCTTTCCTCATCATCATTATCCAGCTGGCTAATGTGGGGCCGCTTTTCATCACTCTCATGCACAAGCTGAAGCCCAGCTTGCTGAGCGAGGTGCCCGTCATCTACGTGGTGGTTTCCACGGGGGCCGTGGCTTGCTTCCTCTTGGCGTTCCTCTGGCATTACACCACTCCGGTGGGTGGGCAGATGCACAGCACAGCCTTCTTCATCCTGACGTTCTTCCTCTCACTGGTAGACTGCACTTCTTCCGTCACCTTCTTACCTTTCATGGCACGCCTCCACCCCCGCTATGTGCCCACCTTTTTCATTGGCGAAGGGCTCAGTGGATTAATCCCGGCTCTCTTTGCCTTGGCCCAAGGGTCAGGGATTGCAAGGTGTGTCCACATGGCAATGCCCAATAATGCAACAACCGGGAATGTCAGCTTGGCCAACGGGACTTCTGGAGATGTCCACCACAACATGGAAACTCAGTATTCTCCAGCCAACTTCTCCAGCCTGGTCTTCTTCATTATCCTCTCCGCCATGATGTTTTCTTGCCTTGTGGCCTTCTTCTTCCTCAACCGGCTGCCCAAAGTCTGGGAGCTCTCCAAGAAGGACCTCTGTGCCAGTGAGATCACTCTCAACTCTATCCAGAAGATCCCTGTGGATGGACAAGGACCAACAGACAAAGGGATCTTCTTAAGTTCCATCAAGGATGCCAAAGTGGCCAATGGCACCAAAGGATATGATGATCCAGATCCAGGAAAGGTTGTCTACTCTCAAGCCAGGTTCATCTTCATCTACGTAGTTTTGGCATGGGTGAACGTCTTGACGAACGGGGTCCTTCCCTCCGTGCAAAGTTACTCATGCTTGCCTTATAGCAACATGGCCTACCACTTGGCTGCCACACTGAGCTCCATCGCCAACCCTTTGGCATGTGCCATTGCCACATTTCTGCCCAGCAGGTGCGTGCCCTTCTCTTGCCAGAAACCCTTTCTGCTTAGAGTTCTTTGGGCATTTTCCACATCTGGGGTGTCAATCCAGGTTGGATTATCATAGCTTTCCTCAAGTACTGAAATTGGGAGGGATGCCAATGTTAGTGCTAATCATCACTGAAATGTGTTGTCAAAGGCTTTCATAGCTGGAATCACAGGGTTGTTGTGTGTTTTCTGGGCTGTATGGCCGTGTTCCAGAAGGATTCTGACGTTTCACCCACATCTATGGCAGGTGAGGAACCTTGCAACCTCTGAGGATGCCTGCCATAGATGTGCATGAAACATCAGGAGCGAATACTTCTGAAACATGGCCATACAGCCCGGAAAACACACAACAACGCATCAGTGAAATATTTGGGAAAGGTGCAAGCTCTGCCAGCAAGAGCCACCAACAAGTCAAAGGCACCCGGTCTCATTTGTAGAGATGGAGCAGAGCACAAAATGGCTATATTGGGTAGCAAGAATTGTCCTCTTCAACTCTAGCTTATTCAGCCTAACGCTTTTGTATAAAATAAAATTTATGAGACAGAAATCCCATTTTCAGTTTCCAGAGGTCTTTAAACAGAGAAGGCCATCCAACCTCTCCTCTTATGCCATGAAGGAATGCTCAACTGAAGCACTCCTGACAGATGGCCATTCAACTTCTCCAGAGAAGGAGACTCCTTCACACTCCACAGACAAACCACTCTTGCATTAAAATAAGGTCTTCTTAATTTTTAGGTGAAATCTCTGAATCTATTGTATCTTATTCTAGCCTCTGGGGCAGCAAACCACAAGCTTGGCTGCATCTATACTGCAGAAATGTGCCTAGACACCACTTTAACTGCCCTAGTGCAATGCTATGAAAGCCTGGGATTTGTAATTAAATGAAGTACCAGGAAAGGTGAAAGATTTGGTAGAACCACAACTCCCAGGATTACATAGCGTTGAGTCAGGGAAGCTAAAGTGATGCCAAAGTGCATTTATTCTATGCAGCCTTGGGAACCTAGAGTTGGAAGAGATCACAAGCCCAGCCCAGAATTCACTGAAATGGAGACTGAATGTAACTTTTTGAAAAAAAGGAGGAAGTGACCTTTACAGGTAAGAAGGAAGAAAATCCCAAAGATACAGGGAAGTGAATACAAAGGTCTGAGATTATATAGACATTTAACTAATTGCTTTTCAAGCACTTCTGCCTCTTTGCTTCCAACATGCTCTCCATTTGAGACTCAGTTAGGAAGGATCTAATTATTTACATTGCACTTCCCATCTCCAAGTCAGTCCAACACTGTCAGGATCCTACTATAGGCCCTACTATGCTCACTATGGTTTTGCTGTGTGTTTTGCTTTGTATAACCACATTGGCTCTTTATTTTTTCTGCCACGTCCCACCTTGGTTATCGCCACCTTGTCAAACATGACTGGGTATTTTTCTATATTACCCTATATTCAGCTGTAGTTATATACACTGTACATACTTTAATGTCCATATATGTAATAGGGATGTGCAATAATATGAGAAAACTGCTTATTAGAAAATGAATTACTTAGTGGAGGATGGCACTCCAAATCTCATTAACTCGGAACGCAGGACTATCTTGTTTGGTCAAGAGCGATGGCTTTTGTTTTGGGAAATAGAAAGTACTTGACCAAAGAGGGGAGAAAGGCGGTGAAAAGTGTAAGCTATTTTGCATTTAAATTAATGGGGAAATAGCACGTGAAATGTTGGGATTGTGCAGCCTGTTACTAGATGTTTATGATGCCTTCCAGTTCTGACACTAACCAGCATATAGTAGTGAAGGAACCATAAGCCAGATAATAGTAGACTTTTGCATATATATCTTTGCCTCTGTTTATATCATATTAGCTTTATATAGACAACTTAAGCTCTTTGTATGAGCCAAAGTAACAAAGGACCTGTGCCCCTCCCTTTCTCTTTGAACTGGTACCTTTCTCTAGAAGGTTCCAAGGAAAGAAGCTAGTTCTAGTAAACAAGTGAGATCACAAACACCACTTTGTGCCAAAGAGGTGTGGAGGTGAAGAAGACCCTCAGTAATTGGTCAAGTTTAGATAAGCCAAGATATATATTCTTTGTTTACTGCGCCACGCATTTGCATGGTATGGACCCATTGAAGTGGGTATTTACGACTGTTGAGCTTTCTCATAGCTATGATTAAAATAAACTTTGCTTTTGTACGTGTTGTCGAAGGCTTTCATGGCCGGAATCACAGGGTTCTTATATGTTTTTCGGGCTGTATGGCCATGTTCCAGAAGTATTCTCTCCTGACGTTTTGCCCACATCTATGGCAGGCATCCTCATAGGTTGTGAGGTATGGAGAAAACTAAGCAAAGAGGTTAATATATATCTGTGGAAAGTCTAGGGTTAGAGAGGTCAGTGTGAATGTTGTAGTTAATCACCTAAATTAGCATTGAAAAGCTTATCTGCTGTCTTCTTCCTGCCTCTGGGGCATCCTTTGTTTAGAGTTGTTAACTGCCCTTGGTTGATTCATGTCTGGAAATCCTCTGTTTTCAGAGTGTTGCCTTTTATTTACTGTTCTGATTTTTGAGTTTTTTAATACTGGTAGCCAGATTTTGTGAAATTCACAAGCATGTGGACAACTTCAACAGAAAGGAGGAAACCATGAAAATGAACAAAATCTGGCTACCAGTATTAAAAAACTCAAAAATAAGAACAGTAAATAAAAGGCAACACTCTGAAAACAGAGGATTTCCAGACATGAATCAACCAAGGGCAGTTAACGACTCTGGAACATGGCCATACAACCCGAAAAACATAAAGCCCCCAAAACTTTGCTTTTGTACTCTCACGAGACTACATTTTCTGTCTGATTGCTTCCTGTGCCGGGAACTCTTTCTGAGATAAACTGCCTTACAGTAGCTTATTTTCTGAACTGGAGAGGGCCTGTATCTGACAACAACCTGTCTTGATGTTTTGCTTCCTCTTCCTATTCAGGTCTCTCACTGTCTTGGGCATTTTGTCGGCCACCGGAACGGCCTTCGGCGCCTATAACATGAGCATGGCTGCCTTGAGCCCGTGCCCCATCTTGCAGCACTCGGACTGGGGAGACGCCCTCATTGTAAGTAACTCCCATTCTTCGTACGTCACGCATGCATGAATTTTGCTGCTATTGGTGTCAGTGTGCATGGGACTTTGCTGCATTTGCAGTTGACTGTGAAATCATGCCAAAGACGATCATTGGACGTTGAGAAAAAAAGGAAAAATCAGCCATCACTTCCAGCTTATGGTGACTCTACATTAGGGGTGAGAAAATCATTTTCATTGAGGGCCATATCAGCCTTATGCTTGCCTTCAAAAAATTGTTGAATCCATGGAAGAAGAACCTGTGGACACAGAGGGCCAACTATAATTTTTTTACATAGTGGTCGATGCTTTTTACTTTTTTCCTAATTTGGGTCCCCAGATATCATTGAGCAACAGTCCCCACCACTTTTGATTACACTGTGTAACACAATTTTTGTTCCTGGGTTACAAATGTCATTTCTTAATTGTTTCTGACATAAAAACATGGGGAAATTTATTAAACTGCAAGAACTTTGTCTTTGTGGGAGGGACATCCTGCAGCACATTTTGCTATAGTTTCTCAATGAATATCTCATAGAATCTCAACCAACCTTCGAGGGTTGAATGAAAAATAAAGCCTCCACCTTCGTAACTCCTCAACAGATGGCAGTCCTGGTCTGCAGCAGGTCCTGGCTTGTTCAGTAGACTCTCCTCTACAGTTCCATTTGGTGGGAAGCCTCAGTATTGAACGGTTGTGTTGTTAAAGTGTGAAGTTTGGAACCCTGCGCAGATAGTTAGTCAATGCTGTGCCGTCCGCCGGACAATAAAAAACTATAAAACTGAAACGTGCTGTCCTTTATCCGGGCGAACTGCAAATCCCTATAAGCTGTCCTATAGATATTGAACGACTGAGTCTGGATAACTTCAAAAAAGGATGTTTATTCATACAAGGTTGTAAACCTGGCACAGATCTTAAAGTTGCAGAAAATGAAACAAATTTCCATAGGTTTTAGTTGCAGAATTATCCCTGGTTCCAGAAGGCAAAAGTGATTATAAAACCACTATACCCTAATCACGCTGCCTATATTAGAAGGAGAAACTCTTTCCTTCCCTATCTTTACAGCAAAGATTAGTTCTAGAAGCGATGGAATAACTTTGCTCCTCTAACTAGATTTCCTATTCCAGATCAATATAATTCAATACTTATCTAATTTGGATAGGCTTAGATTGGCCTGGTTTTGAGGATGATTTGTCCCAGTTAGCTTTGCACAGCTCCAGCACGTTGGAAGACTATAGCCAGAATGAAGCTCCAAAATGGAGACTAGACCCTGGTAAAAAGGGCGGTCCTAAGATGTTGCACTCTTTGACCAATCACTGCAAAGAAAACTGCAGCCAGCTCTTGCAGATTCCAAGCCACCTTTCCTAGGCTTTTGCAGCCAGAGGCTCAAACAAAATGTAAAGGAGGGAAAACAAACAAACGACCAATAGGTAAGGCAAACCATCGTCCTGGGGGACGGAACAAATGCGACTTAATCATTGTGCAATCATTGAATTCTTGACAGGAGAAGGTGTCACCCCAAAGGAGATTCATCAGAAAATGCAAGCTGTTTGTGGTGATTGTGTTGATGTGAGTACTGTGCATCGTTGGGCGAGTAAGGTGTACGATGGGTCCTGTGAGACGCTGGTTGCGGAATCAGTGTGTCGACTTCTTCCATTTTTTTTCCATGTCAGGAGCAACCTGAGTTGCTTCTGGAGTGAGAGAATTGGCCATCTGCAAGGACGTTGCCCAGGGGGCGCCTGGATGTTTTTTGATGGATGTTTTACCATCCTTGTGGGAGGCTTCTCTCATGTCCCCGCATGGAGCTGGAGCTGGAGCTAATAGAGGGAGCTCATCTGCGCTCTCCCCAGGTGGGATTCGAACCTGGCAGCTTTCAGGTCAGCAACCCAACCTTCAAGTCGCAAGGCTTTTATCCCGTAGGCCAGGGGTCCTCAAACTTTTTAAGCCGAGGGCCGGTCCACAATCCTTCAGACTGTTGAGGGGCCGGATTATCATTTGAAAAAAAAAAAAACCAAATTCCGATGCACACTGCACATGTCTTATTTGTAGTGCAAAAATAATAACAACAACAACAATGAAAGAACAATACAATATTGTTTAAAAAACCAATTTTAACCAACATACATTTATCAGGATTTCAATGGGAAGTGTGGTCCTGCTTCTGGCCAATGAGATAGTCAAGTTAATCAGGATTGTTGTTGTTGTTGTTGTTGTTGTTGTTGTGTGCCTTCAAGTCATTTCAGACTTTGGGCGAGCCTAAGTCTAAAATTTATTTATTTATTTACTGCATTTATTTACTACATTTGTATCACACCCTTCTCACCCCAAAGAGGACTCAGAGTGGCTTACAAATTATATGTGCATACAATATATTATATTATTAGCATAGCACAATATTAGCAGTATATATTACTATATTGAAATATACCACTATACTGTAATATTATTAGTAATATTATATGTAACTAGCTGTGCCCAGCCACGCGTTGCTGTGGCGAAGTATGGTGGTATGGGAAATAAAGTATTGAGGAATTGGTGGTAGTTAAGGTAGTTAAGGGTCCCCTGGGCTGAGTGGGTTGCTAGGAGACCAAGTGAGCGGAGCTTAGCCTTCTAACTGGCAGCAATTGGAAAAAAACAATTATTCCTCTCCCTCTAATTAGGACTTTATTTTTCTTTTCTTTTTGTTGTATCAACCTAGAGGCATGGATGAGGGGTTGTGATGTCAATTTTCGAGGTTGTGGGGTGTTTACTTTTGTTGTTTTGTCCGCTGCTGTGATGCCATCACTCTTTTATATATATAGATATAGAATATATAATTAATATTATTATATGGTATTATTATTAGTGTTATATTGTATTACATTATAATATTATTATCAATATTATATGTATATACAATATATTATATTATAAAATTGAGGGCGGGGGCCAGGTAAATGACCTTGGAGGGCCGCATCCGGCCCCCGGGCCTTAGTTTGGGGACCCCTGCCGTAGGCCATTGGAGGCTCCTGACTTCTTCCATGACGGCTTCAGAAAACTTGTTCATCATTGGCAGAAATGTATCTAATTGTCTGGTGGTGATGTGGAAAAGTGAATGGTGGTAGTTAAAGAGCACATCCTAAGGATTATTTCTGTGTTTGATTTATGAAAATATTCCCATCTAAACCTAAGTAACGAAGGTGGAGGCATTACTTTTCATTCAACCCTCGTAGTTTGTGGCAGCCACAAAAATGACGTTCATGGAGTATAACAATTACTTTCAAAGTAAGTACCGCAGAATTAAACAAGACATTACGCTTTTAAACCAGGAACAGTTCTCTTCCAGTTCTATGATTCCCTTTAGTCCATGGTCATTTCAGGAACCACGAATGTGAGGACTGTACTATACTGCTAAGTCGGCGTTTCTGCAAACACACAAATGTGCAATGCTTTTTCCGGCAGGTGATTTCCTGGGTGCTCTTCACGGGGACCTTGAGTTACGTGAAGGTGATGCTGGGGGTGATCCTTCGGAGCCATAGCCACAGCGCCCTCGTGTGGTACGGAGCGGTGGAGCAGCTCGGGTCCTTGCTGGGGGCCTTGGTCATGTTCCCTTTGGTGAACGTCTACGGACTCTTCAAATCGGCAGACTTCTGCAGCTTCCGTTGTCCAGCATGACCTCTGAAGTAGAGGAGAATGCGGACAACCTCGGAGGCCTTCCACGGTGAACTTGGTGGCAATGCTTGCTTCTGGAAATGCATCAAACAGCCAAGATGGATCCTCAACTCCAAGGGACAAAAGGCCATAGAATCCAAGAGATGGAAGAGACCTTAAGGGCCGTTCAATCCAACTTTTTGCAGGAATAGAAACCTCAAAGGTTTTGTTGTCCTTTCCTGAAGCCGCTCTGATGTTGGTGAATCAGTTAATAACATCTGCCTTGGGAAAAGTATGCTTATCCACTCTTGAATTTCAGTTCAATTCACTTTGCACTTTGCCTGAAAACGATATCCCTCTACCGCATCCCTGGCCAAAAAAAGAGCCTTTATGCAGGCCTACATTAAGAGCCCCATCTGTATATAGCCTTGTAAATAAATCTCTTGTGACCGACAACCTGTTTGCGGCCCATTTTCAAACAATATGGACATGGCATTAAAAACCTAGGATGCATCTACACTGTAGAGATAATGCAATGGAAATAATTTTGGAGAAGGATAGAAAAAACTAGAGCTATTCTTGTTTGCCATATTATTTAGAATTTGGTTATTTCCAAGTTGTAGTTGCTGTGTGCCTTCAAGTTATATTTTATGGTGATCCTAAGGTGGTTTTCTTGGCAACTTTTGCTCAAAGGGAATTTGTCAGTTGAAATTGAGATAAATCACCTCTCTTATCTCAATTCTTCTTCTCAACCTTCCAAGCTGCCTGCTTGGAAAGCACAAAAAAAAACCTCCGGACTCCTTTGTTCAGGTTTCAAAGCGGTTCTTGGCTTTATTGAAATATATACAATTTGTACACAGCAGATCAGACAAACATCAGACACGTCCTTTCACTTCAGAGCACGCCGCAAGGAGCACATGCCAATCTTATCAGTCTGTCTTCATCTGGCTGGAAACTGGAACCTCCCAAAGTTACGCTCTGGCAATACATCTCAACTCAATGAATTAACCTATGCATTACTTAATCACACAATTTAAACTATAAGCACTATTTCATCTCATATAAAACCATATACTAACGGAATTTGTCTTGGTCTTCCTTTAAGGCTGAGAGAGTGTGACTTGCCCAAGGTTACTGAGTCATGATTCAGACCCTGGTCTCCAGAGACGTAGTTCAACGCACAAACCACTACGCTACAACCAAGGAAGCCATGGCTGCCACAAGTGTGCGAAGCCTTTTGATAGTGTGTCCTGGAGTTCTCTCATTCATAGAATCATCATGAGTCAAAATTGAACTCGGGAGAATCAACAAGTGGTGATTGCATGTCAGTGGAGCTATGGCTCTGCTCAGTGTTTTAATCCAAACTTTGTTTAATTCCTACAAATGCTAAACTTGGTTGGAGGGGAAGGTTCAGGTCTTAGCCAAAGAATATAGTGAAGTTTCGGATGATAGTCTGAACGTTAAAGGAGCTATCCAAAGTTCAGACTAGAACCCAAAACAGGTTCACCACTCAACAGACAAAGGAACCACCATCCACTACTTTTCAGTGCCTATTATCCTTAATTGCAAGTCTGAAGCTCTTGCATCCCTGGTATATATGATTTAAGAAATGCTTTACATGTATCTGAGAATAACAGGGTACCAGAATTCTTTAGCTGTCATGCATCTGAGATCCACCAGAGGGTGATGTAGCTTTAGATAACTGCATCTCTTATCCAGAATTCCAATATCCGCAATACTCCAAAATCATCCATGTGAGTGTCTGAGAAAATGACACTGTTGCTTTTTTGATACCTTAATGTGCATAAACTTTGTTTTATGCATAGGGTTATTAAAAATATTGTCTATATTTAATTACCTTAAAGTTATGTGCTTCAGGATGATAAGAAATGAATGAATTCCATGTGTTGCCAAAGGTTTTCATGGCCAGAAACGGGAATTTCAGACTGCAAATAATCAAGTGCCAGTTAAACAAAGGGTGCCTCCAGGCAAACATCAGCCTGGCTACCTCTATGCAAATACCCTCAGTGATTGACTTTGCATTGCAAGGCTACTCAAGCTTGCTAACTACAGGCAAGGCTTCTTTCTCCGACCCTGGACATTTCAGATAGATATACACTCCACTGTCCTCATTTGCAATGGAAGATGCCAGCCATAGATGCAGGTGAAAAATCAGGAGAGAATGCTACTGGAACATGGCCATACAGCCCGAAAAACTCACAGCGACCCAATGAATTCCATGTTTACAGCTCTGAGTCCCATCACTAAGATATCTCATTGTGTATATGGAAGTCTGAAAAAGTCCAAAACCTGAAACATTTCCGGTCCCCAGCAGATTTTAAGTGATGCAGAATGTATCTGCACTTGGGGATCAAACCATCTTGTTGCCCAAGGCTGGGAAAAGTCAGGATGAACCAGTGACAATGACAAGAACATACACATGGACACCCAAAGTCTTTGCAATGCAATGCCTTTCCTTTCTCTCTGATTTTGCTTCTCCGCATTTGGTCACAATTAAGGAGTGCGTGTCAGCTCCATTGTCTGGATCATCAATCAGGAAAGGACAGCCGGCCGGGGTAAGAGGGGCTTCTGGGGGTGACCCACTTCCCAACCGGGAAGCTTGTCAACCCAAGGGAACACCGGGTGTTTTGTGTGTGTGTGTGTGTATATATATATATGGCAGAAAGCAGAAAGCAGCCACCCAAGCCTTTCACCTGCCAGGAGGAGAGCTTCTCACCCTCCAGCCTTGACCCAAATGTTATTGCAGTCAGTCATTCCCCGTGTTTCTCTCCAGCCATATTTCATTCCAAGGTTGCCGAGATGGAATTATTCACATGATGGCATTAAGCATTGATATGCATTGCACTTGGGTCCACAGGGCACATGTATAGGATGCTAGAATTGGAAGAGTCCTCAAGGCCCATCCAATCCAATCCTGTTTTGCCAAGATATCCAATCCAAGCCATCCTGAAAGATGGCCATCCAGTCTCTGTTTAAAGATGGGTGCATTAAAAGTTTGTCAAGTGTATCTTACACACAAGTAAGCAAGCATGCATAAACTTGACAGCCTTTTGAGCAGGCATGGGCAAACTTGGGCCCTTCACATGTTTTCAACTCCCACAATCCCTAACAGCCAGTATTGTGGGAGTTGACGTCCAAAACACCTGGAGGGCTGCAGTTTGTCCATGCCTGCTCTAGAGTCCTTGAAAGTCCTGCCTTAGTATCACAGAATTCTAGTCAGATGGGACCCCAGAGGTCATCCAGTCCAACCCCCCCCTTTTTTTTTTTTTGCCAGGCAGGAAGATATAATAAAAGCATTCCCAACAGATGGCCATCCACACAAGGAGACACTACCACACTGCAAGGCAGTATATCCCACTGCTAATTAGTCCTCACCATCATGAAGTTCTTCCTTTTGATTAGATGGAATACTCCAGGGAGTATTGAACAACCAGTCTCTTAATTTTCCTTTGCACTTGATTGTTTAATATGTGTTTGAAAAAGAACTCCCTAGTTTCCATTTAATTTAAATGGAAACTAGAGAGTTCTTTTTCAAACACCCTGTACTTTATAAAATCATACCGCATAGGGTCATGCAGTCTAACCTCATTCTGCCATTCAGGAAAATACAAGCAAAGCACTCCCAACAGAGCACTCCCATTCAGCTTCTGTTTCAGAAACACCACAAAAAGAGATTCCACTGGAATCGAAAGTCAGCATATTCCATTGTCAAACAACTCTTACCAACAGGAAGTTTTTTTTTCCTAATGTTGAAGAATCTCAATTTGAATCCATTTTCTGTGTTGTAGTGTGCATCTATACTGTAGATTTAATGCAATTTTATGTCACTTTAACTGCCATGGCTTAATCCTATGGAATCATGAGATTTGTTGTTTGGTGAGGTATAGGAGGCTAAAGGCCTTGGCAAACAACAACTCTCAGGATTCCATATCCTCGAGTCATGGGAGTTATAGTTTTATAAGGTCTTTGGCCCTCCCTGCTGGTGCCTCACCAAACTACAACTCCCAGGATCCAATAGTACGGAACTATGACAGTTAAAGTGATGTCAAACTACACTCATTTGAAAGTGTGGATGCATCCAAAATCTCAGGGTTTCCCATTTGGAGTGTCAGTTATCCATATAAACTGTATATCCATTTTGGATACTCCCCCGCCTATTTGTCACTTAGATGATAGGCTTGTTTGTATAAGAAGAACACATAATAAATGTAGCTTTTGGTATTATTATGTGGGTGCAGGTATCCACTGTGAGTAGAGTCTTGCTTATCCAACATTCCCTTATCCAACGTTCTGGATTATCCAACGCAGTCTGCCTCCTGCCCAGATCCACAACTGTTTCTCTAAGCAGCAAGAACTGAACTTTTTACGCATTTAATTTCTGACAATCTATATATATAAAATAGTGATGGCATCACGGTGACCCACAAAACAACAAAACTACACGCCCCCCAACCTCGAAATCTGACAACACAACCCATCATCCACGCCTCTAGGTTGATACAACAAAAAGAAAAGAAAAATAAAGTCCTAATTAGAGAGAGAGGAATAATTGCTTTTATCCAACTGCTGCCAGTTAGAAGGCTAAGCTCCTCCAACTTGGTCTCCTAGCAACCCAATAAAAAATAATAAAAAACACTAAAAAATAATTAAAAACACTAAAAGATTAATACAATAAAATACTATAATAACAGAAAATATCTAAAAAATAATACAAGAAAATAATAAAATATAATAAATAAAAAGATAACTTACAATAAAAGATTAATACAATAAAATACTATAATAACAGAAAATAACTAAAAATAATACAAGAAAATAATAAAATATAATAAATAAAAAGAAAACTTACAATAAAATTAATTAAAAAATACAAATAACGTCAAATAAAAATTACACAACAATTTTTAACCAATACTACCACCACTTTGCCACAGCAACGCGTGGCCGGGCACAGCTAGTATATATATAAAATACAAAATAATAAATACAGCCAGACATTGGAGCTGCAAGGATATTCAGTGCTATTCAACCACACCAATAAAAGATTAACCTTCGTAAAAGGCGACCAGGCTTTGAAACAGTGATACAACTCTGAAGCTGACCAACCAAAGATTTCCCCTAGGTAGCAAGCACCCAGGCTTTGAACCACCGAGGCTATTCATTACAATTCTACCACCCCAAAAAAACATTCCCCTAAAAAGCAACTACCTAACCTTCCAAGTAGCAAGCCTATTTCTTTCTATTCCACCTCACCAAACAAGGATTCGCATAAGAAAATGGCCAGGCTTTCAGGCTACAAAGCTATTCACTGTTATTCCACCTACCTAACAAAGAATTCCCATACGCCACAGCAACGCGTGGCCGGGCACAGCTAGTGTTTTTATATAAGTTCATTTTATGCAATTCTATCTTTATTTGTAGTCAATTTGTTAGTAGCCAATGTTTTTGTAGTCAGCGTTTCCAATACACTGCAGTGTTTTGATGCTAAATTTGTAAATACAGTAATTACTACATAAGGTTACCGTGTATTGAACTGCTTTTTCTGTCAATGATGTTTTGGTGCTTAATTTGTAAAATCATAACGCAATTTGATGTTTAATCGGCTTTTCCTGAATCCCTGCTTATTATGCAACATATTCGCTTATCCAACATTCTGCTGGCCTGTTTATGTTGGATAAGTGAGACTCTACTGTGCCCCATTGACAAGAGATGGGCCTGTTGTAAAATGGTATAACTTCCGATGGATAAATTGGTGTGATCTGCAGAAAAATGCAGGAGCAAAACTTTTTAGAAATCCAAGTTAGAGAGGATTTGGTTCTTTAGAAGTTTATCTTATTATACAATGAATTTCTATGGCAAAGTATGGAATGAAATTATTTTTTTTGTCCTTGCCAAACTTCAGCCCTCCAGGTGTTTTGGATTTCAACTCTCACAATTCCTAGCAGCCTACCGGCTGCTAGGAATTGTGAGAGTTGAAGTCCAAAACACCCGGAGGGCTGAAGTTTGCCCATGCTTGGTGTAGATGCATCCTTGGTCATGTTTTTTAGCCATAGGCCTTTCTTGTAGTGCTGCCTCCCACCACCTGGAGCCAGCCGTGAGAGCCAAAGGGCCGAATATGCCTGTGTTTGCATTTTGATCCTTGGCAGAGGGAGATCATTAACTCCGAAAGCTAATCAAATGCCGATTTGGGGGTTCCTTTGTGCCCGCCGTAGTCGCAGAAGGCGGCATTGAGATGCAAAGGGCATCGCTGGGCCATGTGTGCTCCGTGGCAGGCATCCCTCCCTGCCTTCCCCAGCTGCAGCTGCTCAGGGAGAGCCAGCTGTACCTGCCAGATTTGGATGAGCCTGCAAAGCTGGAGCAGCAAAAGAAAGGGAAAGGAGAAACAGTGAATGGAGGACTGCGGGGATTGATTGGCCCAGCGCAGCTCCCAAGGAGGGGTGGCAGAGGAACAAGGACGCAAATAGATAAATATACAGACAAATAATTAATATACTGTGGGCCCGGTGGCACAGTGTGTTAAAGTGCTGAGCTGCTGAACTTGCGGACCAAAAGGTCGCAGGTTTGAATCCAGGGAGTGGGGTGTTAGCCCCAGCTTCTGCCAACCTAGCAGTTTGAAAACATGCCAATGTGAGTAGATCAATAGGTACCTCTCCGGCGGGAAGGTTACAGCATTCCACGCAGTCGTACCAGCCACATGACCTTGGAGGTGTCTATGGACAATGCCAGCTCTTCGGCTTAGAAATTGTTGGATAGATTTTTATTGTACCGAATGCCAGAACCTTCTCTTTGGCCCACATATATAGGGGCTCCCACATACCAGAGTGTCATTGAGGTTTTATGGTCGGCCTGTTTTATTGCTGGCATCTGTCCCTTGTCAGCCGACCAGAGATGTCAAGGATTGGAGATCATGACAGAAATGGAGATGAGCACCAACCCCCAGAGTCAGATATGACTGGACTTAACGTCGGGGAAAACCTTTACCTTTACCTTAATTAATATGCAAAATACAGAATGCAGTAATAGGCAGATAAACACAATACATCTACAACTTCAGTGAGATGCACATCCTGATCCGCTTCTTCTCGGCCAAGGTCTTACATTGCAATCTCTCTTTTGTAACTTCATGAATCCATAGCTATGTTGCAGAAATGCAACCAAACCCTGTTAGGGAACTGAGAAAATGCATTGGGTGCTAACAGCAATGAAGATCAGGGCAATGTGCCTTAATGTGAATGAGAGACCTCAAAGCCTCTCTGTCCTCAACAAGTCTGCTCAGCTCCTGTGTGGAGTCTGTCCATTTGGAATCCAGTCTTTCTCTTTTCTCACTGCCTTCCACCTTTGCAAGCAACATTGTCTTCTCTAGCGAGGACTGACGTCTCAACATACGGCCAATGCACAACAGCCTCAGTTTCATCATCTTGGCATCTAGGGAGATTTTACTTTATTGTTCTTTCTAGGAGTGCATGGTTCCACAGAAAACTTACTTCATAGAATCATAGTGTTGTAGCTCAGCAGCAGTCATGGCAGGCTGATGGGTTCACTGATGATTTTGAGTCAGATGGGACTGTGGGCTTTCCTGGGATTCATTCTGATGCAGGCCCTGGGATCAGTCTCATGCAGAAGGCCATTCTCATGCACAGCCAGAAAGTGAAACTGCTTTAGACACAGGCACAGATGGGCCTGAGAATCTACCGTATATACTCAAGTACAAGTCAATGCAAATATAAGCCGAGGCACCTAATTTTACCACAAAAAAACTGGGATAACGTATTGACGCAAGTATAATCCAAGGGTGGGAAATGCAGCAGCTATGGGTAAATTTCAAAATAAAAATAGATACCAATAAAATTACATTAAACGAGGCACCAATAAGTTAAATAATGTATATATGTGGATATAGATATACAGGTACATGGATCTATATGTATATAGGATTTGCAAAGACCTGCAAACATATGAGGGGAAAATTCATATATAAAATTAATGCATATACAAATATATAAGTACATAGGGATTGCAAATGCATGCAGGGGGTTAATGCCTATATATCTATAGGAGAGTTTAACAAATATTTCAGGGGAAAATGCTTTTATAAGATTAATGGATATATATTCTTCTTCGTCCTTGCAAGGGCGTCTTTCCCTTTTCAAAGCATTCCCTCGGTTAAGAGCGAGGGAGGCTTTGGAAAAGAAAACACACTGATAATGGAAGGTAAGAGAGAAATTTATCATATATTGCAAGGAACTGCCTCCAGGTTCTGTTGCCCGGTCTTGACCTTGACCCCATTATAAGCTGAGGGAGGCTTTTTCAGCTCAATAATATCAAAAAAGGGCTGAAAAACTCAGCTTATCTTCAAGTATATACGGTAATTGCCTTTGATCCTCCAGGTCTTCAAGGCCGTTCAGAGGAGCTGGAATCATCCTCTCCAGATAA
Source organism: Anolis carolinensis (assembly GCF_035594765.1). NCBI lineage: Eukaryota > Metazoa > Chordata > Lepidosauria > Squamata > Anolidae > Anolis > Anolis carolinensis. The sequence goes on along the minus strand of NC_085844.1, from coordinate 248,156,539 downwards.
GGAGTCCAGGGAAGATGAATTCATGAGAAATTCTCATGGCAACACATCTGGTGACATAGACCTAAGCCAGGAGGCTTGCCTGCAAATTTGAGCAGATAGCCAGCTTTGTAGGTCAACACGCCTCTCATCATGTCTCCATGGGCAGCGAAAGCTCCAGGGGAGTCGTAATGCTTTCATGGCTGTATATTAGGAGCTACAGGTTCTTTGATCTTCAGTTCAAGCAACGTGGCTTTTAAGTTACAGTCAGGCCTGAGGTCTCTAGTTCTTGTCTTGGCTTAGGGATTCAATATTCTGGGAGTTGTTCCATGTTCATGTCATGTATCCTTGTTCACATTTTGCCTATGGACTCAAGTTGCTTTTGGATTTTGGACTATTCTCGTACTGTCTTACCTATGGATTTGCACGAGACATTTGATTGCTGACTTTTTGGATTTTACGTCTTCTTTCCTTATTCCTGCTTTTTACTTCATATGTTTTGTGTGTTTTTTTACAATAAACCATTTGCCTTTTCTCTGGACTCCTGTGTGATGCACTGGTCATAGGCGGCTTCAGGTCTGGGGTGTGACATATAGAATAATAGAGTTGGAAGAGAACATGTGGGCCATCTAATCCAACCCCCTGCCATGCAGGAAAAGCACAATCAAAGTACTCCCCACAGATGACCATCCAGCCTTTGTTTGAAAGCCTCCAAGGAAGGAACTTCCACCACATTCTGAGCCAGGGAGGCATATTTTACACTGCCTCTATATCCCAGAATCTGATCCCAGATTGTCTGCTTTACAGTGGATTATATGAGTCTCCACTGTCAGATAATCTGGGATAAGAAGAAGATAATCTGAGATCAGATCCTGGGATATAGGGGCAGTGTGGAAGAGACTTGAGTTCTACTGTTGAACAGTGCTTACAGCTATGAAGTTCTTCCTAATGTTCAAGTGGAATCTCCTTTCCTGTCATTTAAACTCATTGACCAAATTACTTCAAATTAGTTGATTTTCTTTCTATCCTCTTTCTTCACTTTCCAGTTTTCACATTGCTATTGCTCACTGTCTTCCTGTCAACTACAATGGATAGCGATCCTATGAAAAAGGATACCTCCAATTCCCTTATCCACAACAGGTTTTGCAACACAGGAGCAGCCGTGGCTTCCTTGGTGGAATCTATCCACCTGTAACACTATTTCTCTCTTTTCCTGCCTTCTTCTACCTTTCCAGGCATTACCATCTTTTCTAGTGAGCCCTGTCTTCCCATGAGAAGGCCAAAGTACGACAGCCTCATCTTAGTCATCTTGGCTTCTAGGGAGACTTAGGGCTTGATTTCCTCTCTGACCCATTTGTTGGTCTTTTTAGCAGTCTACAATATCTGTTACACTTCTCAAATGTGTTGATTTTCTTTGTACTGGACTTTCAAAGTTCAGCCTTTTGCAACTACAGTAGAGTCTCGCTTATCCAATGTAAATGGGCCGGCAGAACGTTGGATAAGCGAATATGTTGGATAATAAGGAGAGATTAAGGAAAAGCCTATTAAACATCAAATTAGGTTATGATTTTACAAATAAAGCACCAAAACATCATGTTAGACAACAAAATTGACAGAAAAGGTAGTTCAATACGTAGTAATGCTATGTAGTGATTACTGTATTTATGAATTTAGCACCAAAATATCACGATATATTAAAAACATTGACTACAAAAATGCGTTGGATAATCCAACTCTACTGTACTCATACAAATGGGGAATATGATGATATCCTGTTTTCCCGAAAATAAGACATCCCCGGAAAATAAGTCCTAGTAGAGGTTTTGCTGAATTGCTAAATATAAGGCCTCCCCCGAAAGTAAGCAAAGTCTTTGTTTGGAAGCATGCCCGCCAAACAGATCACCAGAGCATGCAGGATCGGTAAATGTACATATCATAGAGTCTTGTACATGGAAATAATGGTAATAACAAGAAATTCTTGATAGGATTTACACTTTGTCTGGTTATGCTGGTTTGTGATGACAACTACTGTACAGTATATAATAAATATTCATTTTTTATTCAACAATAAATGTGAATTCTTCTTCATGGAAAAATAAGACATCCCCTGAAAATAAGACCTAGCGCATCTTTGGGAGCAAAAATTAATATAAGACATTGTCTTATTTTTGGGGAAACACGGTATGGAACGTCATAACCATAGTATTCCATGATACATCTTGATACTTGTGGATCTTGTCTCGTTCCCTCATAGCGATCCTTCCAAGTCATCACCTTGTTCTGATTTCTCAAGTGCATTCTAGTTAGTGTCATAGAATCATAGAATAGTAGAGTTGGAAGAGACCTCATGGGCCATCCAGTCAAGAGATGTAAAAATCTTGAACCATTTCAACACCTTCATTGTCTATTTTAAGGTTTGTGTAAACACTTTTGGTCGTTATTTTTGTTGTCTTAGGCCTATTTGACACAGCTGTATAAAATCCCACATTATCTGCGCTGTGTGGAAGGGGCTCTTCATCTTTTGCGGTAAGTTTGTCTTTGCACTCCTTCCCTTGGCTTTATTCAACCAGCGTTCCAATCTTGCTATTTTCTGCAAGTGCCATCTGCATATCTTAGATTGTTGATGTTCCTTTCTCTGAATCAGATCCTGCTGCTGGGCTTCCCCATTTGCAATGGGAGTTCAAACAACATACTATAAGGAAGAGATGGTATGCCATTTCAAATCTCCCATAATTCAATGGAGCAACACAAGAGAGTGGAGGAGGATTGTGGAAAATTATAGTTGCAAATATAAGCTTCTATTTTGTTTGAAATGGGAGAAATATTGCAGTGTTTTTCTCTGAGTGCATCATGCATTCAAAGGAAGGTATGTGTTGGAGACTGGTTAGGTTGAAGGGACCATAATCCAGAAAATAGTAAACTTTTGCCTATGTGGCTTTGCCTCTGCATATGCCCCTCCCTTCCTGTGAGCTGGTGCCTTTCTCCAGAAAGTTCCAGGGAGAGAAGAAAGATCAGAGTAAACAAGTTAGGCCATTGGTATCACTTGTGCCAAGTGGGTGTGGAAGGTGAGGAAGATCCTCAGCCATTGGTCAATTTTAGATAAGCCAAGATATATATTCTTTGTTAACTGCGCACATGTTGCGATGGCCATTTACATGGTATGGACCCACTAAAGTGGGTGCCTACGGCAGTTTGCTTTATCATCAGCTGTGATAACAATAAAAAGCTTGGAATTCTCTCCTTTACTTTCCCTCCGGGCCAGTCTCCAAAATATGGAAAATACTTTTAGCACATTAGTGGAGCCTCCATATTCAGATGTAGTGTACCTTTTTGCAGAGGAGGTTTCCACTACCACAAAACTGACCTTCTGTTTTACTGTTTTTATAATGTTTTGCACTATTTTTGGAGAATGTGTCATCTTGCCTGGCACCTATTTTATGGTCACTCACCTTCAGTGTTACCATCTATAAAACATCACATTCAAGGTCACAACTGCATTTAATCCAACGAATTATTTACCCAAGTTGCCTCAATTAGTATCTGATGTATTTTGGAATTTTCAACTCATTTTTCAGACCTAGCATGTCTTCTTAAGGTGTTTTTACCTCATCACTCCATCCTTTTGGTGCTAGCTTTGCACAAAAGATCAAATCTCTCTCTTTGGTGTGTGTGATAAACTCAAGAAAAGCATCCTGCTAAATATTCCTGGCAATGTGAGATCTAGAACTTTCCCTGAAGGTCACCGAAACAGCTTGAAACCATTTGGGTGGCTGACTCACTGCATGTAAAATGTTTGCATCCCGTTCCTATGCATGATTCCTCAAAGGTTATCCTGATGGCTGTGAATGGAATGCATTGGTGAACATAGCTCTGTTTTTACTTCAGAAGCCGGGAAACGGAGAAATGTGCCGCTAGCCCTGGTGCCCAGGCAGACCCCGGCTTGTGTTTCTTGAACAGGAAACGTCTGTGTGCCATACGACAAGTCCCTTTCGAGATCTAAAGGGCCTTTACAACAGCATATTCTTTGGGGTAATGAGGGGAGAGAGGTTTGTACTACAAAAAAGAAGTAGGAAATCCAGGTTTTTTTTTAAATTCATAAGTATTCCCTATCAGTAAACCAATAGACACCAAAGTTAGAATAATCCCAGCTAGAGTATTTCCAGTCTCTGTCTGCTGATATGAACGCTGGACAGCGAAGGAAGTTGATAGGAAGAATCAACCGGGGCCGGGCTGATTCTGTGGCGCAGCTGGCTAGTAACCAGCTGCTATAAATCACTACTGACCGAGAGGTCATGAGTTCGAAGCCCGGGTCGGGTTAAGCCTCCGACCATAAAAAAAAAAATAGCCCCGGCTTGCTGTTGACCTAGCAGCCCCGAAAGACAATTGCATCTGTCAAGTAGGGAAAATTTAGGTACGCTTTATGTGGGAGGCTAATTTAACTAATCTACAACACCATAAAACTGCTCACGAGGAAAAGAATGAGGAAGAACAGCCACCAATGGACGGTGAAGCAACAGCTCCCCCTGTGGCCAGAATCGTGAAGCTGGAAAGATGTTTAAAATGCCTCTGTGTCTGTCTAAAACTGAATGTTGTCTGTCAGTTGGCATTGAATGTTTGCCATATATGTGTTCATTGTAGAATCATAGAATCATAGAATCATAGAATAGTAGAGTTGGAAGAGACCTCATGGGCCATCTAGTCCAACCCCCCGCTAAGAAGCAGGAAATCGCATTCAAAGCACCCCCGACAGATGGCCATCCAGCCTCTGCTTAAAAGCTTCCAAAGAAGGAGCCTCCACCACAGTCCGGGGGAGAGAGTTCCACTGCCGAACAGCCCTCACAGTGAGGAAGTTCTTCCTGATGTTCAGGTGGAATCTCCTTTCCTGTAGTTTGAAGCCATTGTTCCGTGTCCTAGTCTGCAGGGCAGCAGAAAATAAGCTTGCTCCCTCCTCCCTATGACTTCCCCTCACATATTTGTACATGGCTATCATGTCTCCTCTCAGCCTTCTCTTCTGCAGGCTAAACATGCCCAGCTCTTTAAGCCGCTCCTCATAGGGCTTGTTCTCCAGACCCTTAATCATTTTAGTCGCCCTCCTCTGGACGCTTTCCAGCTTGTCAGCATCTCCCTTCAACTGTGGTGCCCAAAATTGGACACAGTATTCCAGGTGTGGTCTGACCAAGGCAGAATAGAGGGGGAGAAGGACTTCCCTGGATCTAGACGTTATTCCCCTATTGATGCATGCCAAAATCCCATTGGCTTTTTTAGCTGCCGCATCACATTGTAGGCTCATGTTTAACTTGTTGTCCACGAGGACTCCAAGATCTTTTTCGCACACACTGCTGTCAAGCCAGGCGTCCCCCATTCTGTATCTTTGATTTCCATTTTTTCTGCCGAAGTGAAGTATCTTGCATTTGTCCCTGTTGAACTTCATTTTGTTAGTTTCGGCCCATCTCTCTAGTCTGTCAAGATCATTTTGAATTCTGCTCCTGTCTTCTGGAGTGTTAGCTATCCCTCCGAGTTTGGTGTCATCTGCTAACTTGATGATCGTGCCTTCTAACCCTTCGTCTAAGTCGTTAATAAAGATGTTGAACAGAACCGGGCCCAGGACGGAGCCCTGCGGCACTCCACTTGTCATTTCTTTCCATGATGAAGACGACGCATTGGTGAGCACCCTTTGGGTTCGTTCGCTTAGCCAATTACAGATCCACCTCACCGTAGTTTTGTCTAGCCCACATTTTACTAGTTTGTTTGCCAGAAGGTCGTGGGGGACTTTGTCGAAGGCCTTACTGAAATCTAGATACGCTACATCCACGGCATTCCCTGTATCGACCCAACTCGTAACTGAGTCCCATTCGGGGTGAGAAGGGCGGAATATAAATACTGTAAATAATAAATAAATAATATCAAGGCATTTGAAATATTGATGATGAAGGAGAATTCTATAGGTGCCAAGGACTGTCCAAAAGATAGCCAAATGGGTCTATAATTTCATGAATGTATGGCTCCCATATCCATGGGGATAGGTAAAGGTAAAGGTTTTCTCCTGACATTAAGTCTAGTTGTGTCCAGTTCTGGGGGTTGGTGCTCATCTCCATTTCTAAGCCCAAGAGCCGGCATTGTCCGTAGACACCTCCAAGGTCATGTGGCCATGGACATGACTGAATGGAACGCCATTACCTTCCCGCCAGAGCAGTACCTATTGATCTACTCACGTGTTTTTGAATTGCTAGGCTGGCAGAAGCTGGGGCTAACAGCGGGAGCTCACCCTGCTTCCCAGATTTCAACCTTTTGGTCCGCATGTTCATCAGCTCAGCGGTTTAACCTGCTGCATCACCGGGGATCTCTTTCCTTAGAAATGTGAAACTGGGGGTAATAGTGAACCATACTGAAATGGACAGTTTCTGGAAGAAGCATGCCATAGAATCAAGTTGGAGGACATAGAAAGTGTCCAGAGAGAACATTTTCAGGTCCTCTATCATTTCCACAACTTTCAGTGCACTTTTGTGGTCAACTGTGGATGGAAGCATATCATAGGATCATACTGGAGGACCTAGCTATTTTATACTCTGTATAAAATTGGTTTATTGTAAGAGTATGTAGTATGTGGAGAAGAGAACCCAGTTTCAAAGTCAATGCAGATTGGTGGAGAGATGTACACGTGGCAGTTGGTGAATGACAGCAGGAAGTTCAGTTTGAGTGAAGAATGGTTTGTCCTGGAGCTTGAAAAGAGCAAAGCAAGAAAAGGAGCTTGAGATGGGTTTGAGTGAGATCAGGGTTAAAGAGAAAGGAGCTTGAGCCCAGCCACAAACATCTAACTTTCCCCAAAATGAAACCACAAGACAAGACAAAAAAGAATGCAGATAAATCAACATAGGATGTGATACCCGGTTCACTTCTGCCTTGCCAAAAATGATGCCCATCAAGGAAGCATTGGAAGGAGAGTCAAGTTCTTTTCCTAGAGCACTTTTGGCTTCAAGTTACTTTCAGTTTATAGTGACCTTGTGGTAGTTATCTCGACCAGATTCCTACAGTGAGGGTTTGCTGTTGCCTTCTTCTGAGGCTGGAAGAGTAGGTCTCTCTAAAGGTCCCCAGTGGGTTTCCATGACAAGCAGGGGTTCAAAGCCTGATCCAATCCAATGCTCCACACTGTGCAATGATCTTGACAATAAAAACAGGAGTTAGGTTTCAATGCACAATAAGCCAAAGTCCATTAAAAGAGAAGGCCAAACTCTAGAGCAACCATGAGCCAACTTCAGCTGTTTGGAATTGTGGGAGTTGGAGTCCAAAATATCTGCAGGGCTGAAGTTTGCCCATGGCTGCTCTTGAGTCCCTGAAAGTCCAGCAGAATGGCAGGTGTACAACCCACACAGAGAAGGCTGAGTCATGTCAGGAACAAGCAAAGACCAAGCTCACAATCCAGGAATCCGAAAAACAGCAGAGTCAGGTTCCAAGCCAAAAATAACATTTTCCACCACAAGACTCAGCCCTGAGAGACTTTTTAATCTGATGACCACAACTTTTAATGCTGATTTCCCTGCTAATCTCATAGACTTGTGATATTCTGAACACTCTCTCCTGCACCACAAACTGGGGGTATGTTTAACCCCTCGCCAATCCGTTTGGATGTGCTTTCTAAAGCTTGCTCAGACTGCTGGGGAGTGATGACGACTTGGCTGGCCCTCAAGCATGGAGAGCTATGATGTCAGGGATTCATGATTTATAGTTTTCCAATCATGCCCTCTCTGGAAACACTGCACTCTGGAGAAACAAATGCCAGAGACGCAACCAAAACATAGCAGAGTTCATTCACAGCAACTATGAGTTTTGCTCAGTCTTATCAGCAGAGAATAATTGCAACACCTGACCTTCTTCAGCACACTGTTCAGTAAATTCACAGATTCAGTTTTCACCCAAAATATCAGGAGGCTTTAATCTTGACACATTGCACTATATATAGTTGTACGCAGATTAGGATCCACCGAGCCACAACCAGGCTTGTATTTACAAATGAATAGCAGATACAGAGATATACTCATGATGAGATTCACACAGCAAGAGACACAGGAAAGAGAGACACACGCAAGAGAGAGGTTGAGCCTTTCCTCTCCCCTTTTATAACCACCTTTTGACTTGTCAGGAGCCCCGCTGGCAAAGTGTGTAAAAGCACTGAGCTGCTGAACTTGCAGACCGAAAGGTTCAAATCCCGGGAACAGAGTGAGTGCCCGCTGTTAGCTCCAGCTTCTGCCAACCTAGCAGTTCGAAAACATGCCAATGTGAGTAGATCAATAGGTACCGCTCCGGCGGGAAGGTAACGGCACTCCATGCAGTGACCTTGGAGGTGTCTACGGACAACGCCGGCTCTTCGGCTTAGAAATGGAGATGAGCACCAACCCCCAGAATCAGACATGACTGGACTTAACATCAGGGGAAAACCTTTACCTTTACCTTTCTGACTTGTCATCAGTAAGGAACAAATGAATGATGCAACCCCTTGTCATAAACATCATTTTTCATGTCAGGAGGAACTTGAGAAACTTCAAGTCGCTTCTGGTGTGAGAGAACTGGCCATCTGCAAGGACATTGCTGAGGCAACACCAAGATGTTTTAATGTTTTACCATCCCTGTGGAAGGCTTCCCTCACGTCCCTGCATAGGGAGCTGGAGCTGACAGAGGGAGCTTATATGTGCTCTCCCCAGATTTGAACTGACAGCCTTCAAGTCAGCAGTCCTGCCAGCACAAGGGTTTAACCCATTGTGTCACTAGAGGCGCCTATGAACATAACATGGTTATGACTCATTCATTTCTGCCTGCTCCTTAGGTATTTCATTATTACCCTCTCAGTCATTCCTCAGGTATGTTATCACATGTCCATCAGAACTGTATTTTACACATAGACACAATGGTGGGGCTTTATCATATTATCCACTCCTTTATCAGGTGGAATAAACAACCTAGTCAGATACCAGGTTCTGAGGTCCAGTGGTGACCTTCTTTTTTAACTCAGCCAAATCCCAGGTTGCAATGTCTCTTCTGTCAGAGCGCGCGGTTTGGATAAACACACATGCAGCGGAAGATCAACGAAGAATCACTGGCACCAATAAAGAGGCTGAAGCCTGTTTGGCTATCTACAAAAAGTTTACTAACAAACGGATAACTCTCAAGACGATATATACAGACAGAGTGCAGAGAGGCAGAGAGCAGAGAGTAGAAGGCGAACAGATAACACAGGGAGCTATTTATAACCACCTCTGCTGTCTGATGCAATACACAGTTAACTCGCATAGTGGACAGCAGACAGTGCATGATGCAATCTCCAGCTCACATTGCAACACTATAACTCAATTACATTTAAACAACTCTATATACAATCATTCCCACTTCAACATCTTCTAAGTAAGCCTCAGACCTTCAGGAATGGTGGAGAATCCAAGGTGGCATCGCACTTCACTTGCCAGGTCAGTTGTCTTCTGTGAATGGCATTGAGGGGAGGGGAAATTTCCCTTTCTCCTCAGGCAGGAACAGAGATGAGACAGAGATACCTGGAACCTTGATCTCTCCTTGACCTGCCCAAGAGGCTTCACATTTCCCTTTCCCTTACCTGGGACATTCCTTTCCTTTCATCCTCCCATCCTTCCTAGGCGATCAATGCCCTTCCCAGACTTACTTTCTTCCCTTTGATGGTAAAAACAATCCCTTCCAAATCTTCCTTAATTCCTCCTTTGTGAGGACAGAGTTTTGATGGGCAGGCGGGCAGCTCATCCAGCCCATCCTGACATTATACGCTCTTCAGCTTTTTTTCAACTCACCTTTTGCTAAGACAACTTGGAATCAAAGGAGCACGCCTGCACCAGAAACCTTCAGTAGCTCTTAGTAGTGTTTTACATTTCTATGTTATGTAGAAGAGGTTAGACAGTTTTATTTGATGCACTATGACTCTTTGCAGTTCAAGGTTGCAGAATAGACATTAAACATACAGAACTATTTCACATCCTTGTGTATTGTACCTGGAGGTGCAAATGCATTGCATATTATTGCTCTAGGTGTGCACTGAGTATGAAGATTGCTGTTATTGATGTGTGCCTTCAAGCCACTTCTGACTAATGGCTACCGATCATGGGTTTATCACGCCAAGGTTTTTTAAGGGGAGTTTGCTTTTTCCCACCTTCTGGGGTTGAGAGAGTGTGGTTTGCCCAAGGCCATTCAGTGAGTTTCCATGGCTTAGCAGGGATTCAGAGTCTGGTCTCATGGAGTCCTAGTTCAATACTCAAACCACTGGTCTTCTGTGTATGAAGATGTATGCACACATTGGGTTGTGCACTTGGTTTCACAATGAATATGGCTGATTTAACTAATTTACGCTACCATAAAAATGTTCAGCAGCATGTGTGCAGAAAAATAAGGAAGTACTTCATCAGGGACTCGGTGTCACAGTGGATGATGAAGCGGCACCTCTACATTGGCCAGAATCGAACATATCCTCATGAAGTCAGAAGCTGGAAAATAGCCTCTGTGTCTTTGTCTGTGTGTGTCGTATGTCTAATGGCATTGAATGTTTGCCAAGTGTATGTACATTGTGATCCGCCCTGAGTCCCCTTCGGGGTGAGAAGGGCGGAATATAAATACTGTAAATAAATAAATAATATGAAGAAGCACATGCATATTGAGAGGCCGGACTGTGGCGCAGGCTGGTTAGTAGCCAGCTATCACTATGACCAAGAGGTCATGATTTCGAGGCCAGCCCATGTCGGAGCGAGCACCCGACCATTAAAATAAAAAATAGCCCTGCTCGTTGTTGACCTAAGCAACCTGAAAGATAGTTGCATCTATCAAGTAGGAAATTTAGGTACCTCTATGTGGGGAGGCTAATTTAACTAATTTACGACACCATAAAAATCGTCCAGCAGCATTTGGAATGAGGAAGTCAGCATCACAGTGGATGATGAAGCAGCTGCTCCCACTGTGGCCGGAATCGAACATCCCCTCAGGAAGCTGGAAGCTGGAGAAGGTTAAATTGCCTCTGTGTCTGTCTCTGTCTCTATGTTCATATGGCATTGAATGTTTGCCTTGTATGTGTACATTGTGATCTGTCCTGAGTCCCCTTCGGGGTGAGAAGGGCAGAATATAAATACTGTAAATAAATAAAATAAAATAATAATTGACTTGGTATGTCCGTGTGTATGAAGACGTAAATGAATATTGGGTTGTGAACTTCGCTTGCCAGTGTTGCGACACCATGAATGCGAAGTTATATGACATCTCCTTGATGAAGGGGCTCTATCCAATTTGGACTAAAATCCGCTGTGGTTTCACTAATGCCCCCGCTGCTGTGGAAATCAACAACTTGCTAATGAACCAGGGCGCCTTCTCTTTCTTTCTTTTGGAGGAAATTAACAAGACTCTCTGCTGTGTTTGCAATCTCGGCCTCCCCGTCTCCGGCACAAATCAAGGGAGCAGCATGGGGTGCCGTAAGCAGCTTGCTCTCATAAAGGGGCGAAGCGAGGAAGGCTCTTTAGCCATTCGCCCAAACACGTCTGCTTCGGGGAGAGTGGAAGGCCTCCGCATGAGGTTGATCGCCCCATTCCCTTTCTGGCTGCATCCTCAGCTTGGGATATCGATCTATTGATCCGAACCCCGACCGAGAGGCGAGCCATACGTGCCATGCAAAAAAAAAAAAAAAGGAGAGAAATGGATTTTGGAGGCAATCTGCAGGAGAATTGCTTCTGGGGTCGAATGGTTAAATTCAGCTTCTGTTAGGCCACATTCCTTGCTTCCACCTGCTTAGTGAAGGTGTGTATTTATGTCAGGGCTCCAGCATCCAGCAAGGACTTCCTTTCATAGTATATGGTCATAACAGGTTGGAGAGCTGGCCCAGAACTAAGAAAATGAACCCCAACAGGGAGAAATGTTACACAACAAAAATGAAATGCACAGATGTAGGATGTGTGATACCTGGCTTGAAAACAGTCCATGTGAAAGGAATCTAGGAGTTTTAGTAAATCACAAGATGAACATGAGTATATATTTATCGTGTCAGAAGCAAACTGAGAATACAGCTATAATATATATCAGGGATCCCCAAACTTTTTAAACAGGAGGCCGGTTCATGATCCTTCGGACCATTGGAGGGCTGGACTATAGTTGGCCACCGAGCAATAATAATTAACAACAACAACAATAATAAAGAGGGTTGGAAGAGACCCTTTGGGCCAATGAGTCCAAGCCCCTTTTGCCTTTGTGCGCCAAAAGCACAAGCAAAGCACCCCTGACAGATGGCCACCCAGCCTCAATGTTAATAATAATAATAATAATAATAATAATAATAATAATAATAATAATAATAATAAAGAGGGTTGGAAGAGACCCCTTGGGCCATTTAGTCCAATTCCCTTCCGCCCTTGTGCACCGCAAGCACAAGCAAAGCACCCCTGACAGATGGCCACCCAGCCTCAATGTTAATAATAATAATAATCATCATCATCATCATCATCATCATTATCATCATAAAGAGGGTTGGAAGAGACCCCTTGGGCCATTTAATCCAACTCCTTCTGCCTTTGTGCACCAAAAGCACAAGCAAAGCATCCCTGACAGATGGCCACCCAGCCTCAATGTTTAATAATAATAATAATAATAATAATAATAATAATAATAATAATAATAACAATAACAATAACAATAACAATAATAATAATAATAATAAGAGTTGTAAGAGAAGAAGAGACCCCTTGGGTCATTTAGCCCAACCCCCTTCTGCCCTTGTGCCGTGGGGGCCGGATAAATAGCTTCGATGGGCCGCATCTGGGCCCCGGGCCTTAGTTTGGGGACCCCTGATATATATAAATGAACACAAAAAAAATAAAAACTTGGCATTATGCTCAATTTCTTTTGACCAGAAGCTGGCCACTTGGAGTGCCTCTGGTGTCGCTGTAACAAGGTCCTCCATTGTGCATGTGGCAGGGTTCAGGCTGCATTGTAGTCAGTGGTCTATGGTTTGCTCTCCTCCACACTCATATGTCATGGACTCCACTTTGAGGCCCCATTTCTTAAGGTTGGCTCTGCACCTTGTGGTGCCAGAGCGCAGCCTGTTCAGTGCCTTCAAAGTCGCCCAGTCTTCTGTGTGTCTAGGGAGGAGTTTCTCATCTGGTATCAGCCACTGATTGAGGTTTTAGGTTTTTACCTGCCACTTTTGGACTCTTGCTTGCTGAGGATCTTAGGAACCTGTTTCTTGATTTAAGTCATTGGCATGCTAGCTTATCTCTGAACAGAGGATGGGCCGGAGATGTCATTGACTTGGTCCTTTCATTACAGGCTGCTACTTCCTGACGGATGTCACATGGTGCAATACTGGCTAAACAGTATAATTTCTCCAGTGCTATTAGATGACTCGGCATGCATACTCAGCAGTAGAGTAGCAAAGAGCAAGGGCTACATGAACATGAGTCATCTAAAAAAGCCAATGCGGTCCTAGGCTACACCAAGTGTCGAGTTTAAGGTAAATAATAGTACTTCTCTCTTTTGCTTTGGTCAGACCTCTCCTGAAATAATCCTGTGTCCAGTTCTGGGCACCACAATTCAAGGAGGGTATTGACTAGGGCAATGGAAATGATCAAAGGTTTAGAAGCCAAGCCCTATGAAGAGCAGCTTGGAGAGCTGGGTATGTTTGGCTTGGAAAAGAGAATATTGAGAGGACGTGATAGCCATGTTAAATTTATTTGAAAGGATGTCAATACTGAGGAGGGGGCAAGCCTGTTTTCTGCTTCTCTGGAGATTTTTGTTGTGGTAATCTCTGAGTGGTTAGACTCAATTTAACCCTCTCTGGGGGAGATTCCACCAGAATCAGCAGAGTAGCAAAAGCAAAGCTTTCAAATGCAACAGTTACTTACACGGGGCGAGCAAAAGAAGCCTTTCAACTTAGGATGGCAATGGAGTGTAGAGTCTCAGTAAAAGTTCAAAAAGTATTTATTCAGGTAAAAAGAATTCCATTGTAGATAGAAAGGCTTGGGAGCTGTCTAGTCTACTCTAGACTGGATTCTAAGGAAAAATAAGAAAGGAAAAATAACAAAGATCTAAATAGTTACATTTTGCCAGGAGAGATGGCAGGATGCTTCTTGTTAAGCTTGAAGAACAAAGGGAGAAGAGTGAACCAAAATGTTTCCAACCTCATGGTCCAGTTTATTGAGGCCATAAAAGACATTCTGACCAATGAGAATTTAGTGTCCCTAGAGATTCACATTTCTACTAACTTCAAAGTAAGGGATATGACGTAAACAAGATAGAGTGAAAACACAGTAAAGCCTGTCTAGGCATGCTTTGGAAACAGGGAAAGGATTCCCTCAATCTAACTCTATCATCTATCTAACTACATCTAGACTTGAGTAGTCCAGGATGATTCCCAACAATTAGGACATGGAGCAATCGGCTCAAGCTGCAGGAAAAGAGATTCCACTTAACATGAGGAAGATCTTACTGACGGGTTGAGCTGTTTGGCAGTGGAATATGCTGCCTTGGAGTTTGGAGGAGTCTCATTATCTTGCGGTTTTCAAACAGAGACTAAATGATCATCCGTCAGGAGTGCTTGGATTGTGCCTTTCTATGTTGCAGGAGGGTTTGACTCAATGGCCCTTGTGGTCTCTTCCAGCCCTGATTCTGTGAATGCTTGCCCTTTGCTTTGCAAGGCTGTCCCGCAGTTCTCCATCCCGACAAGAGGCCCTGTTTTCCATGTCTCTCCCCAAGGAGGGCCTTTCTTCTTTCCATCCGCCGTTCCTGTGGATGGGTGGCGCATCGGAGATCAAATTAACTTTTGCACACTTCATTATGCCCCACACCCCCGCCCCCTCCTCCCTCCTGTCCCTTTCCCCCAACACACATGGCTGTCTGATCTCCTGTTTTCACTCTGGGCAATTAATCTTCACACCTCAACCAGCCAACTGACTATTGTGCGCAGCCTTCCATGTGTAGGGGGTGGAAGATGGCCATGTGGGGGGAGAACCAAGCAGCCGTGGGGCTCAGGGTCTGTTCTGGGCGATAAGGAGGAAGACAAACTGCAAAAGCTCAGAGGCAGATAGCCTCTTCCCCCTCAACACCCCTTGCAGCCATTGTGAGGGTCTCTAAGAAGAAATGCATGCTCTGCACCCCCCTTTCCCTCCCCTTGCATGCTCTCCTTGGGCCATTGCCTTCCCTTCCCCCCTTTTGCCTTCCCTCCATCTGTTTGCGCAGGGCTATTCCCCCAGGAGGGTGTGGGGGAAGAGGATTGATCTATGGCTTTTGTATGGTGTTGTCACTGCATGAAAGTATAATTATTTGGGGATGGGGAAGGTGTAGTGAGGGATGGGGGTGTGACATGAAATAATTGTTCTGTAGCTGAATTTGGCATCCAGGCTGTAACATCGCAGGCCTCCGAGGAACACTGGTGGAGGCTCAGCATCTTTTTCCTGGCTCTTCCCCCTTCCCAGCAAGCAAGGTTTACAGTCTTCAACATCAGATCGAAATTATCGGTTTGTTCTTATATAAATAATGAAAGACCATGGTCGAGACTATAGAATTGCAGAGTCAATTAATTGTAGAGTAGGAAGGGACCTTATGGTCTTTCAGTTCCAACCCAAACTCAATGCAGGATCTCCAGCGAAAGCATCCCAGCAGGTAGATGTCCAGTATATTTATTTTATTTATCGTATCAGAACCAAACTGAGGGTACAGTCAGAGCCGGTCCAACAATGAGGCGAATTAAGCAGTAGTTTCGGGCGCAAAACATATGGTTTCTTGTAAAACATTATGTTTTGGTGCTTAATTTGTAAAATCTTAATGTAATTTGATGTTTAATAGGCTTTTCCTTAATCCCTCCTTATTATCCAACATTTTCTCTTATCTAACGCTTTTATTTTTCAGTGATTGGTTTGGGGGGGGGCACCAAAATTCTGTTCGCCTACACTTGAAAAATACCTAGGGACGGCTCTGGGTACAGTTGTAATGTATTTAAAAACACAAAGTTAAAAACTTGGCGTGATTCTAAATGTCCTTTGACCAGTAGCTGGCCACTTAGAGTGTCCCTGGTGTGCCTGTAAGAAGGTCCTCCATTGTGCATGTGGCAGGACTCAGGCTGCATTGTCATAGGTGGTCTGTGGTTTGCTCTTCTCCACACACACATGTCACAGACTTCACTTTGAAGCCCCATTTCATAAGGTTGGCTTTGCATCTTGTGGTGAGTGAAATCTGTTCAGCACTTTCCAAATCACCCAGTCTTCTGTGTGCCCAGGAGGGAGTCTCTCATTCGGTATCAGCCATGGCTTGAGTTTCTGGGTTTAAGCCTGCCACTTTTGGACTCTCGCTTGCTGAGGTGTTCCTTCGAGTATCTCTGTAGATCTTAGAAAACTATTTCTTGATTTACGTTGTTGGTGTGCTGGCTGATATCCAAACAGGGGATGGGCCAGAGATGTCAATGCCTTGGTCCTTTCATTGTTGGCTACTACTTCCTGACAGATGTCAGGTGGTGTAATACCAGCTAAACAGTGTAATTTCTCCAGTGGTGTGGGGCATTGACATCCTGTGATAATGCGGCATGTCTCATTAAGAGCCACATCCTCTGTTTTAACATGATATCTTCCACACTGGGCATGCATATGCAGCAGCAGAATAGCAAAGCACAACGGCAGATACACAAACTGTATCTGTTTGTGATCCCCAGGTTGTGCCAGTCAGCTTTTGTATGATACTGTTTCTAGCACCCACTTTTTGCTTCTTATAGGTTAGAGCATGATCCAGAGTAACTCCCAAGTATTTTGGTGTACTGCAATGCTCCAGTGGGATTCCTTCCTAGGTAGGAATCCCTTAGAGCTTGAGATGCTTTGTCTTGTCTGTGTTTTAGATGAGTTAGGAATCAGCTGGTTTTCTCTGTAACAGACAGTAAGAGCACCTAAAGCTTTGGAGAGCTTCTGTTCAACCCTTTCAGAGCTCCTTGTTTGGCTGGTGATGGCACCGCTGACCTCCAAAGAAAGAAATTGAGTCCTTAGAAGACTGGATCCACTGCTGAACTGTTCCTTCCATCAAGACATTTATTTAATTATTCAAGCAAAAGCCACACTCCTGTAACTTCACATCATCAGTCCACATTCGCAGATCGGTGTCACCCAGTGCAGTTCCAGTGTCACCTCCATTTTTCTAGTTGAAACATTACAACATTTTACTATTTTAAAAACCGTTTGTAATTTTGGAGTCTACTATTTCATAGTAAAGAAATAATAAGAATTATTACATATGAGAAGAGGAGTCAATTTGTGAATTTGGAGTCTACTATTCCCTAGTAATGAGTAAAATGAGGAGTCCCAGTGGCAAAGTGTGTTAAAGCGCTGAGCTACTGAACTTGCAGACCAAAAGGTCCCAGGTTCAAATTCCGGGAGCGGAGTGAGTGCCCGCTGTTAGCTCCAGCTTCTGCCAACCTAGCAGTTCAAAAACATGCCAAAGTGAGTAGATCAATAGGTACCACTCCGGCGGGAAGGTAACGGCACTTCATGCAGTCATGCCAGCCACATGACCTTGGAGGTGTCTACGGACAACGCCGTCTCTTCGGCTTAGAAATGGAGATGACCCCCAGAGTCAGACATGACTGGACTTAATATCAGGGAAACCTTTACCTTTACCTATTCCCTAGTAAGGAACAATTATTGTGTGTCAGAAGATTCCTTCCTTGACAGAGTCAATTCATCTTTCAAGAGAAAAATATTCTTTTTACTGTGAATGTAAGTCTTTTGTTTTACTGTATAGCAATGGCTTTGTTTATTTTTGTATTCATATTGATGTATTGAACTAAAAATAGGTTTAATGACATTCCAAAAAAAAAATCTGTATTACTGTAACAGTGGATACTTATCTTTGTAGTACTATTTTAAAAAGTTCATTAGTAATGGAAACAAATGTGCACTTGTAGTGCATGCTGATGAAAGCATGTGATTTGAACCATCCTTGTAATTGGGTAATGATGACAGCTCTGACGGGAGCACCTGTACATTAGGAAGTTCAGAAGCAGGGCAATAATGTCACCCCTCATTCTTCTCTTTGCCAAGTTGAAAATGCCCGGCTCCTTCAACCTCTCCTTGTTGCCTTTGTTCTCTTGTCATCCTTGTCGCCTTTCTCTGAATTTGCTTCAGCTTGTCTATATCCTTCTTAAAATGAGACACTCCAATGAGATCCATGATTGCGATTGTATAGCAGAAATCTCCAGATCTAGAGTTGTGTATTCATATTGCCTGATGCAACCCTTGAAGTGAATGGCAACATGGCATGACTAAACGGAATGTACAATTGGATGGAGGCCTGCATATGGCACCACAAACCTAATTCAATTTCTGCAATCGGGAACAGAATACCTTGGATTTGGGGAGCAGCATTCCACTATAGTTACATGATACATATCTGTGTAACCTAATAGGTGTACATGTGCATGCCTTGCCTAAGCCCACTGGGAAGGGAACAGTCCCACTCCCTTCTGTCTTGCTGTTGAATCATTGAAGTGTGAAGGACCATAGCTATTTGAATTCAGTTTGCAATACTTGAAACATGCTGTTGTAGATCAGCCTGAGACTGATGTTTTCACTGATGTTTTAGAGAGGATTGTGGGATTGCCTGTGGGATTTCTGGGGGCACGAGGTGATGCAGATTTGAGTCAAGGGAATGATGCTTCTTCCATGAGAAAGTTGACTGGGAAAGTGCAGGCCTTCAAGGACAGTCAAATCAGCCAGAGATAAGGAAGAGTCAAGCAGAGAATTAAATGATACAGAAGGCTCCCAGGAAAAGGCACCTGGAGATACAGAAATCAACACAAGTCTTTGTTTACAGATCAGAGCAGACAATAGACATTGCAAGGCACAGCATGGGAAAGCTGGGGAGAGATTTCAAGGGAGACAAAATGCTTTCATGGGCAACTTGTTTACTTTCAAGTTAGTTCAGGCAACATAGCATTTGGAGTAAGAAGCTAGTCCTGCATTCCTGGTCCATGTTTCAAGTCAAGCCTTTAGTTTTGGAATTCAAGTATATTGGAAGTTTCTATGTTTATATTAATGATCATATTTTTCTAAGGATATCTTTTGCTTATGGACTTAAGCTGTTCTTGTTATTTTTGCCTATTCCTGGACAGTATTACCTTTGAATCTGTTTGAGACATTTGGACTCCTGTTGGATTATTGCTTATTGCTAAACCCTTTTTGGATATACTTCTTCTTTCTCTATTCCTGAATTTTTCTATACTTTTGATATATTTTACAATAAACTGTTTGCTTATATTCTGGACTCTTGCATGGTGCTGTGATCATAGGGGTTTCCAGGCCTGAGGTACAACACATGCTGAGAATAAAGGAGAAAGTGGATGGAGGAAAAAAACTGGGACATTTAAAAGCAATTCAAACAGTGGGATGGAAGAGGATTTATCAGGACTGTCCTGCCAAATAGATACAGTTAGTGGCTCTGCAAAGTCCAGCCATTTTTATATAAGAGAACTTAGACATTAGGCTTGATCGATCCACGAAAAATTTGATTCTAAACTCCTTTCAAAACTAGAGGGGGGCAGCTTTTCGTTTCTGATGGTATTTCCGAATTTGGCCCCC
This sequence comes from Anolis carolinensis, assembly GCF_035594765.1. NCBI lineage: Eukaryota > Metazoa > Chordata > Lepidosauria > Squamata > Anolidae > Anolis > Anolis carolinensis. The sequence goes on along the minus strand of NC_085844.1, from coordinate 248,136,971 downwards.
CAAAAAATTCGAAATTAACGAAAATTCGTTATTTTCTAAATTAATTCGTTAATGGCGGACGCGCATGCGCAATTCCCAAAAACAGCACAGAGGGAAAGGACTTTACAGGACTCTCCCACCCTCATTTTTTGAGTGATCTTCTTCCAACTTGGTACAGTGGTAGAACACATTTAAAACTGATAGCTCACCAAAATTTGGAACGTTTCCCTTATCCTCTGATTTTTGGCGAATTTTCATATCTTTTATAATAAACCATTTTTTAATAATTGCAGAAATCTGTTCCTGGTTTGAAAGTCTTATTTCCTGTTAAATTGGGTTGTCTTTACTGTGAAAGTCATTGTTCTACTTCAGAAACTTTGTTTTTGTGGCTGAAACTTTGTTAAATTGGTGTGTGTGTGATATATATATAGTCCCTGCATATGTGTGTGTGTGTGTGTGTGTGTGTGTATAGGTAAAGGTAAAGGTATCCCTTGACGTTAAGTTCAGTCATGTCTGACTCTGGGGGTTGGTGCTCATCTCCATTTCTAAGCCCAAGAGCCAGTGTTGTCCATAGACACCTCCAAGGTCATGTGGCCGGCATGACTACATGGAGTGCCATTACCTTCCCAGAAACACCCAGAAAATTGGAATTCCAGACAGGAAACAATCAGGGCCAGCTAATACCTCCCAACAAAGGATTCCCCCAGGTATGAAGCAGCCAGGCTTTGAAGCTGCAAGGCTATTCAATGCTAATCAAGGTGACCAATTGCAACATTCACACTTGCCTCCCACAGACAAGAGTTCTTTCTCCCACCCTGGACCTTCCACAGATATATAAACCCCACTTGCCTAGCTTCGCACAGACGTCAAAACCTCTGAGTATCAGGCCTGGCAGGCAGGGAAGGGCGAGCGAGCGAAGGGAGGACAGCCGCCGGAGGAGGACGAAGCAGAGGGGAAGGGGTCTCGATCCGCCGCCTCCGCCCGCCTGGATGCGCCTTGCGAGGAGGAGGCGGAGGAAGCGGAGGAGGGGGCGGCAGAGGGAGAAGCAGAGGCAGGCAGTGAGGGAGGCATGAGCAGCGCCGCCGGCGCCCCTCGCCCGCCTTCGCCTTCCGCCTCCTAAGTGACCCTCCCTCCCTCCCTCCCAGCCCCATCCTCCCCGCAAGGCTTCCGAGGAGGAGGAGGAGAGGACGCCGCCCGAAGGAAAGGAAAGGTCGGTGGGCTCTTCGGGGGAGACCTTGTGGAAGGTCGCGGGAAGGGCGGGAGGGGAAGGGGAAAAGCGCCCCATTTTCAAGAGCCACTTCGGGAGGGAAAGAGGGCAACCAAGGGGGGACCTCCCTCTCCCCCTCCTTCCCTCCTGGAAGAAGAAAGGAAAGACACGTGGACGCGCCTCCTTTCCGACGTGCGGGCCTCGCCTTCCTGGGCGCTGACACGCGAGAGCCTCCCTCCCGAAGACAGAAACCTGGCCCAGTCCTTCCTCGGTAGGCTATTGGGAGATCACCCTTGGGAGGTAATAATAATAAATTATTATCAGCTGCTGAGGCGAGGCGGCGGCGGCCATTTCCCCCCTCCGTCTTCCTCCTCCTCCTCGGCCTCCTTCCCTCTCGCCCCCTCCCATTGGCTGAGCCCGTGACGCCCCTTTTGCTGAGGGGCAAAAGGGAAGGGCCTGAATGGTGGGAGTTTGGGTGCTTTGCAAAAGCTTTTTTTTCCTAACGAAAAAAAACTACGACATAACGAAAAACGGCCTCTCGCGATTCGAAACTGCGATATCCAGACGTGTGACAACCAATGCTTCAAAATTGCTTCAAAACAAACGAAAATAACGAATTAATAACGGTTAACGGGGAAAACGAATTATTTGAGCAAGCCTATTAGACATGTATAAGACACAAACAGTATGATATCCTTTTTTTAAAAAATCAACATGTGTTTTTCCTTTTAAAATTCTATTGGGCATCAAATGCTCTACTGGTTACTACTTGATAGCTTGCAGAGAGTCCTTCTAACAACCAGACACTCATGGCTGGAAGTGGATGCCTCCAATCGCCAGGACATGGCCCTCACCAGCCAGCGAGAAAAGCATTTGGGAGATTAAACACAGCCTGAGAGAGATAAAGGCGTCTGAGTCTATAATATGCAAAACCGATTATGCAAATGCATTCAACTTGCATAATTCATGCAAGGCCCAATTATCCCACCCCCACCCCTTATTGGCAGGATTGAACTGCTGGAGTGCACAGATTTGATGTGATTTTGGCATACTGCGGCACCCAGAATCCTAAAAATCATGGGCTCTTTGAGTTGGAAAGGATCAAAAGAGCTTCCTTTCATGCAGGAATACAATCCAACTATTTCTAGGAGCGGGCTATCCTTCCGCTGATAAAACCTCCAAAATAACCTTTGAGGCAGTCTCTTCTGCAACGGAAAAGCTCTTGTTCTCAAGATGTTCTTCCTAAGGTTTAGCTGGAATCTCTTTTCTTGCCATGTAAATCTATTGGTATGTGTCCTAGGTATGTGCCTCTACACTGGAGAATTAATGCTGCTTGAAATTTCTTTAGCTCAGTGGTTCCCAACCTTTGGTCCTCCAGTTGTTTTGGATCAATTCACAGAAAAACCAGTCAGTTTACCAGCTCTTAGGAATTGTGGGAGCTGAAGTCCAAAACACCTGGAGGACCAAAGGTTGGGAATGGGAACCACTGCTTTAGCTGCTATGGCTCAATGTTATAGAATAATAAGACTGGAGTTTTAGAGGATCTTTAGCTTTCTTTGCCAAAGAGTGCTAGTGCCTCAACAAACTACAGCTCTTGTGATCCCATAAATGCACTTCTAGTTTCTTGCTTTGCTCTCATGGTCTATGACAACCCTTTAGATATTTAAAGGTAACTATCCTGTCAATTCTCACTCTTCCACTCACCTAGCTGAATATCCCCAGCTCCTCTGTCAATATGGTCTTTTAAAGTTTGTGCTTGCCCAGCTCAACTTGCATCTGGAAGCAACCAAAGCTGACTGCAAATAATGGAAGGCAAGCAGATTTCTAATTGATCCCCAACTCTTCCCTTGGTAACATTTGTTTGCATAGATAGGGCTGTGAAGAGCAGAAACTTGGGTCAGGAAAGCTGCAGCCAGGAACTTGATAGATCATGATAATAAGCTATTTAATTAAGATGGGAATCCGGGAAGCGGACCGAGGGCTGTTGGAAATTCTTTTGTACATCGTATTATATAATGAGGTTTTGGACAGCACTTGTTGGCAAGGAGGGATGGCGGGATGGATGGATGTTTTCTCACCAACCCCTAAACCTAATGCTTATTTGGCCTCAAAAACCAAAGACAATGTGAAATTGTTTTATCTTCTGAGAGATCCCAGTAGAGAAGATATCTCACAATCAGAGGCGGTTCAACCGCCAGGCGAGCCAGGCACTTGCCTGTGGCACCATTCTGTTGGGGGCGCAGTTGAAGCGCTCCCGGGTGCGCACACATGCGTGCATGCATCTAGCCTCTATGTAAAAGCTGCCAAAGAGGGAGATTCCACCACATTCCGAAGCAGAGAGTTCCACTGCTGAACAGCTCTCTCTCACAGTGAGGAGGTTCTTCCTTATGTTCAGGTGGAATCTCCTTTCCTGTCATTTGAAGCCATTGTTCCACATCCTAATCTCCAGGGCAGCGAAAACAAGCTTGCTCCCTCCTCCCTATGACTTCCCCTCACATCCATGGCCCTCATCTTCTCCTCTCTGCCTTCTCTTCTGCAGGCTAAACATGTCCAGCTCTTTAAGCCGCTCCTCATAGGGCTTCTTCTCCAGACCCTTGATAATTTAATCATCTTCCTCTGGACACATTCCAGCTTGTCAACATGTCCCTAAAGTTGTGATGCCCAGAATTGGACACAGTGTGATTCCAGGTGTGGTCTGACCAAGGCGGAAGAGAGGGGTAGTTCCCTGGATCTTGTTGGGAATCACCCTGGACTACTCAAGTCTAAATGTAGTCAGATAGATGATAGAGTCAGATTGAGGGAATCCTTTCCCTGTTTCCAAAGCATGCTTAGATAGGCTTTACTGCATTTTGGTGGAATCTCCCCCAGAGAGGGTTAAATTGAGTTTAACTGCTCAGAGATTACCACAACAGATCTAGACACTAGACTCCTATTGATGCAATCCAAAATCCCATTGGCTTTTTTGGCCACTGCATCACATTGTTGGTTCATGTTCACCTTTCTCTCCACAAGGACTCCAAGATCTTTTTCACATGTACTGCTGTCAAGCCAGGCATTGCCAATCCTTTCAAATATGTAAGCATGACTATCATGTTTTTTTCTTAGCTTTATCAACCATTTGCCATGTTTGCTCGGGCTGATAGAAACTGCAGTCCAACAGCATGATCCTCAAAGTGCCTACATAAAAGTTAGCAATTGCGGGATAAGGTTTCAGCTGATGCAAAGGTTCCTTGGAATGCCTTTGAGCTCTGTGAGGGTTTCCTGGTGAATAAGCACAGCTAGGATTGCACTGAAAGGGAAACAGAATGTTGGAAGGATTTCAGGCAACCAGAGGTGATTCTCTCAAGACTAAGGATGCAATGTGTTGTCGAAGGCTTTCATGGCTGGGATCACAGGGTTGTTGTATGTTTTCTGGGCTGTATTGGCATGTTCCAGAAGTATTCTCACCTGACATTTCGCCCACATCTATGACAGGCATCCTCAATTGAGGATGCCTGCCATAGATGTGGGAGAAACGTCAGAAGAGAATACTTTATTTTATTTATTTTATTTACAGTATTTATATTCCGCCCTTCTCACCCTGAAGGGGACTTAGGGCAGATCACATTACACATATAAGGCAAACATTCAATGTCTTAACATAGAACAAAGACAGAGACAAACACAGGCTCCGAGCTGGCCTCGAAGTCATGACCTCTTGGTCAGAGTGATTTGTTGCAGCTGGCTGCAGCTGGCTGCTCAACAGCCTGCGCCACAGCCCGGGCCCACCGAAACATACTTCTGTAACATGGCAGTACAGCAGTACAACAACCACTTTTTTTCGTGTCAGGACAACAACCACTAAGAATACATCTACACTGTAGAAAAGGACATACCTATGCACCTGTCCATATCTATGGTCCACGCTGTTCTTTACAGAGTCAGACTCTGTATCATGTCTGTCGTGGCTCCGAATCGGCTGGAGGCATGGAGTGCTCCAGCTGCTTAAATGATCTGCGGCTCAATCGATTGATTTTTATCGGCTTCTGTCCATGCTTCCCCCAGGTGACCTTTTTGCCCAGAGGATCAGTCTGGGTGGGCTCCTTCCACACTCACCCACATCCCCCACGGTGAAGATCAAAGCTCTCCAAGCTGCGGTGAGTCTAATTGATGCCTCAACGCAAAGGCCAGGATGGCGAAAAGGAAAAAAGGACAAAGCTGCAGGGCTCCTTCCCCAAACGGTGGGCTGAGAGAGGATTAGAGCTTTATTAGAGAAAGCAATTGCAAGCACCCTTGTCTGTGTGTGTGGCTGAGGGAGCGCAAGGTCATGCAGTGCAATGCTCTCTGCTGGATTAGCTGCTCTCTTGGACTTGGCTGCCGATGGCTCAAATAAATGGGCAGAACAAGACTATGCCCACTGAGAAAATACCTATCTCACTCCATTTTCTGCACATCACCCGTCAGGTACAGGTTGAGCCTCCTTTACTTTACATGCTTTGCACCAGCTTTTTTCAGATTTTTCTGATTTTGGAATGCCTGTATTTGCATACATATAATAAATGAGAAATGGGAGAAAGGGGTCACGGGCACACATCTAGCACCCATTGGGTTTTTTGTCCAGGAACCCTTATGTTAAAAAGAGAAGATGGGGAAAGGAATGGAGGATTCTGCTTACACAGGCATGCTTTGCTCCCAAACCCGTTCTTCTTTGACATTTTTGGTTTCCAGATCTTTGACTACTTCGGTTGCCCTTCTCTGGTCGCTTTCCAACTTGTCAATATCCTTGAATTCTGCTGCCCAGACAAAGTATTCTTGGTTAGGTCTGAACAGAAGAATAAAAAGGTAAAGGTTTCCCCTGACATTAAGTCCAGTCATGACTGACTCTGGGGGTTGGTGCTCATCTCCATTTCTAAGCCGAAGAGCCGGCGCTGTCCGTAGACACCTCCAAGGTCATGTGGCCAGCATGATTGCATGATGTGCCGTTACCTTCCCACCGGAGCAGTACCTATTGATCTACTCACATTGGCATGTTTTCAAACTGCTAGGTTGGCAGAAGCTGGAGCAACAGCAGGCGCTCATTCCGCTCCTGGGATTTGAACCTGGGACCTTTCAGTCTGCAAGTTCAGCAGCTCAGCGCTTTAACAAACTTCGCCACCGGGGCTCCTTCTGAACAGAAGAATAGAGGGGTGCAATTAATTGCCTTGATATAGGCGCTATTCTCCTATTGTTGTGACTTAGAATCGCCTTGGCTTTTTAGCTGCTGCATCACACTGTTGGCTCACGTTCAGCTTGTGGTCTTCCTAATGTTTTGGTGGAATGTCTTCTTTCATGGTTTGGAAAAGGAGGGTTGTGCTGCAGTCTAATGCAAATATTATTTACTCCATATACAGTAGAGTCTCACTTATCCAACACTCGCTTATCCAACGTTCTGGATTATCCAACACATTTTTGTAGTCGATGTTTTCAATACATCGTGATATTTTGGTGCTAAATTCGTAAATACAGTAATTACTACATAGCATTACTGCATATTGAACTATTTTTTCTGCCAAATTAGTTGTATAACATGATGTTTTTGGTGCTTAATTTGTAAAATCATAACCTAATTTGATGTTTAATAGGCTTTTTCTTAATCCCTCCTTATTATCCAATATATTCGCTTATCCAACATTTTACCGGCCCGTTTATGTTGACTAAGTGAGACTCTACTGTATCTCCAATATAAAAGCTCAACCTCTATCACATTATGTCCTCCTCTACTTTTTGGTCAACCATATCTGGCACAGAGAGATGCAGGCTGCTGCACTGGAGATTCTGGGAATTGTAGTCCTAAAAATAACTGGTGTTAAAAATAACTAAAATAATTTTAGTTAAAAATAACTTATCAAAGCACTGGTGTGGCACCCATCCAAGCAGCTGGCTCCTTTTTCTCCCTATAGCTACCTTTGGCTGATTTATCAGCAATTCCACTCCAGGACTAGGGCACCATTCCCATATCACCATCTCCAGCTGTTCATCCCACTCCATGAAAGATGAATACTCTCCTTCATTCCTTCCTTTCTTTCTTTTGTTTCTCTTTTAAACAGAGTGTAGTTCCTTTACTTTTCTTTTCCTTCTTGGGCATCTCTCATTATTCTGCTGCAGTCCAGCTGGGCTTTAATGGGAAAGCTGCACCAGGCTTTCTTTTGCCAGCCTTCCCAACGTGTCTTAAATCAAAGCGTCCAGCCGGCCTGGCATCGTGGAAGGTGGCAGCGGGAGCCAGGTGAACCCAAAGGGACCATGGAGGGAGTTCTGGAGCATCCGTGTGAGCCAGAGCACTCTTTAAAAAAAAATTCTGAAGGGATTCAAGAGCAAGGAGAGCAGGAATGTGACCTAATGCTATGGAGATGCACAAAAGCACAATCACCTCCCTTTCAATCTCCTGGGAGACGGACAGGTGAGGTTTCCAGAAGCAAAACCTAATCCTATGTTTTTTAAAACAGTAATTTTAAATGCTTATTCTTCAGCTTGTTCTATATTTGGAATAATAGAATCAACCTTATTCTGCCAGACAGGAATCAAAGCCTTCCCGACGGATGGCCATCCAGCCTCTGATTACAATGCTCCAGAGGAAGAGACTCCGCCATTCCCTGAGGCAGCATACTCCACTGTTGAGTCAAGAAGTCCATCCTAATATTTAGGTGGAATTTCTTTTTCTGCAGTTTGAATCCATTGCTGTGCATCCTAGTCTCTTTGACAGAGGTCCTCAATGGGTTCCCTTTCAAATATGCAAACATGACTCTCGTGTCCCTTTCTCTCAGTCTTCTCTTCTCCAAGCCAAACAGACCCATTTCCCTAAGTTGCTCCTCCGAGGGATTCATGGTTTCCAAACCTTTATCTATTTTGGTTTCCTGTCTCTGGACATGTTCCAACTTGTCCATCTCCTCCTTGCATTGTGGTGCACGTGGCCCTTGGATCCTTTTTGTGACCCCTGAAGCCACACCATTCCTTGTAAATATTTTTTAATTCCATATGTTTTGGAGAGAAATGCCCCTAAATCATATAGAAAACCCTCAAAACATGGGAACACGTGCACAAAATACCCACCCTGTTGCAGCAAATATACAAGAACCATGTTTAATAATAATAATAAAACTTTATTTATACCCTGCCACCATTCTCCCCGTGGGGACTTGGGGTGGATCACAATGTTACAAAAGTAACAATGCAAATACATAAACAATTCACATAGTTTAAAACACAAGATATTATTACAACAGTAATAATATCAATAGTAATAATATCAAACAACCACCAATGCAATTCAGTCAACTTCAAAGGTGGGGGGGACTATAGCAGCAATATAAGATAAAATCATTAGATTAAAATATCCCAATGAAAGGAACCTAATAACATTCAGGATAGAATTATAATGAGGCTGGTCATCCAATAGCTGTCTCTCCAAAGGCAGCTATTTCCTTTCCTTTCTTCCTCTGCTCTTCCTGTTGCCATTTTGAGAAGCTCTGATGAAAATGGTGATATTTGAACTTGTGTCATGGAAGTGCAGGGAATGGGGTGGAATTGGCTTCCAGTCAGTTGCTTGCCCCTCCTTCAAAATCTGGACTAAAACCCAGAGCAAATTCAGTGCTCCGCTGATGCAGAAGCCACCACCTGTCAAAACCGGCTTTCCATCTGTCCTCGAGGTCTCACTGAAATGTGCCTGTCAACTTCACCAGGCTCTTCAGGAAGGTTCTCTCTGATGTATGGGTTTGTCTCTCTTCTCAGAGCTTGCTTGCTGTAATATTCTGTTGCATGGCATAAATCTGTATTATTCCTACTGTGTCATTTTAAGTCACCACAGAAGTGCGTGTTACATCTGATGGCTGTCATTTCCAGTAAGGTGGTTGTGTTAGTCTCTTTCAGCAAAGAGAGAAATGGGGGATGGGGCTGTGCTAAAAGGCACTGTGAAAAACAGAATGTATTTCCTTGAATTGACCTAGGATCTGAGCAGAAGGGAGACTACATTTCCCTGATGTTTCAGTGTATGAAAATGAGGAGGAGCTGAGGAGCCTTATCACCAAGGGGAAAGAAGAAAGTGCAAAAGCCGGGCTGCAGTTAAACATCAAGAAAACCAAGATCATGGCAACCAGACTGATTGACAACTGGCAAATAGAGGGAGAAAACGTGGAGGCAGTGACAGACTTTATATTTCTAGGCGCGAAGATCACTGCAGATGCAGGCTGCAGCCAGGAAATCAGAAGACGTTTCCTTCTTGGGAGGAGAGCAATGGCCAACCATGACAAAATAGTGAAGAGCAGAGACATCACACTGGCAACGAAGGTCTGCATAGTTAAAGCAATGGTATTCCTGATAGTAACCTATGGATGCGAGAGCTGGACCATAAGGAAGGCTGAGCGAAGGAAGATAGATGCTTTTGAACTGTGGTTTTGGAGGAAAATCCTGAGAGTGCCTTGGACCGCAAGAAGATCCAACCAGTCCATCCTCCAGGAAATAATGCCCGGCTGCTCACTGGAGGGAAGCCGCCCTGAGTCCCCTCGGGGAGAAGGGCGGGGTAGAAATATTGGAAATAAATAATAAATAAATAAATAAATAAATAAATATTAGAGGTAAAGATGAAGTACTTTGGCCATATCATGAGGAGACAGGAAAGCCTGGAAAAGATCACAATGCTGGGGAAAATGGAAGGAAAAAGGAAGAGAGGCCGACCAAGGGCAGGATGGATGGACGGTATCCTTGAAGTGACTGGCTTGACCTTGAAGGAACTGGGGGTGGCCACAGACCACAGGGAGCTCTGGTGTGGACTGATCCAGGAGGTTATGAAGAGTCGGAAACAACTGCGTAAATGAAGAAGAAGAGTCCATGATGACAAATGTGGCAATAAGTCTACTCCGTCTACTCCTAGGACTTTATCACACTGCTTTTCCGCAACAATTCCATTACTATGGATAATGGACACATACCATATCAAGCATTATTATTGATAATAATAATATCTATATCCTGCTTTTATCTCTTGATTGATGTGTAAAGTGCTGCACAACATTAAAAAGCAATTCAATGTCGCACCTACCTTCAGTAGCACAATTGCACATTTCGCAAATCCATGCCCCACAATAAGACTTCCACACATCTTTGTAACCCTGCCTTCCTGAACTATTCAACATACCCTGCATTTCATGTAATGTTTTTTTGAAAAATTTGCACAATTCCAGCATTAAAATGAAAGGGTTTTTTTTCACAAAGATGTATAGAAAATAAAAGCAAATGAACACATTGTGAACAGTGAGGGAGAAGGGGGAAGTCGAAGAAGAGGACAATTCCACCAACTGATATAATATTATTGCTGGCATGCCAGCACAGAAGCAGAAGGGACCTATGATGTCAAAACAGTGGATGGGAACATCATGAGATTGGGAACCATTGATGGATTTTACCAGTTGACAGCTGGAAACAAGAGAATCATGGTAGATGGAGGACAACTGGTAGAGATATACCTATGATGTTTTGCATTATGAGTCCAGCTCCCTGCATGTCGGGTGGGGGGGGGGGGGTTGACTTGATGCTCCATGTAGTCTCTTCTAACTCATTTTATGATAGGACTTTGACATGAAGCAGGCAAACCAGTTGCAAGTCCCTAATCTGAACTTTCCAAGTGCTATCTCAGGCTCTGAATCCTAACCCTCAAAACAGGTCCAGCAGTGTGGGACATTCTTTTCAATATTAGGACTAATCTCCAGGGTGGTGAATTTGCTCCTAGTTTTGGATCTAAAGTTGCTGTCCATGGTGCTAGACACCAACCCTGAAATGAACTCAGGACCTGAGATGCCTGCTTTCACATTCATAGAATAATAGAATCATAGAATAGTAGAGTTGGAAGAGACCTCATGGGCCATCCAGTCCAACCCCCTGCCAAGAAGCAGGAAATCGCATTCAAAGCACCCCCGACAGATGGCCATCCAGCCTCTGCTTAAAAGCTTCCAAAGAAGGAGCCTCCACCACAGCCCCGGGGAGAGAGTTCCACTGTCGAACAGCTCTCACAGTGAGGAAGTTCTTCCTGATGTTCAGGTGGAATCTCCTTTCCTGTAGTTTGAAGCCATTGTTCCGTGTCCTAGTCTGCAGGGCAGCAGAAAACAAGCTTGCTCCCTCCTCCCTATGACTTCCCTTCACGTATTTGTATATGGCTCTCATGTCTCCTCTTAGCCTTCTCTTCTGCAGGCTAAACATGCCCAGTTCTTTAAGCTGCTCCTCATAGGGCTTGTTCTCCAGACCCTTAATCATTTTAGTTGCCCTCCTCTGGACATTTTCCAGCTTGTCAACATCTCCCTTCAATTGTGGTGCCCAGAATTGGACACAGTGTGATTCCAGGTGTGGTCTGACCAAGGCAGAATAGAGGGGGAGCAGGACTTCCCTGGATCTAGATGCTATACTTATTTATGCAGGCCAGAATCCCGTTGGCTTTTTTAGCTGCCGCATCACATTATTGACTCATGTTTAACTTGTTGTCCACGAGGACTCCAAGGTCTTTTTCGCACACTCTGCTGTCAAGCCAGGCATCCCCCATTCTGTATCTTTGATTTCCATTTTTTCTGCCGAAGTGAAGTATCTTGCATTTGTCCCTGTTGAACTTCATTTTGTTAGTTTCAGCCCATCTCTCTAGTCTGTCAAGATCATTTTGAATTCTGCTCCTGTCTTCTGGAGTGTTAGCTATCCCTCCCAGTTTGGTGTCGTCTGCAAACTTGATGATCGTGCCTTCTAACCTTTCGTCTAAGTCGTTAATAAAGATGTTAAAGAGAACCGGGCCCAGGACGGAACCCTGCGGCACTCCACTCGTGACTTCTTTCCAAGATGAAGACGACGCATTGTTGAGCACCCTTTGGGTTCGTTCGCTTAGCCAATTACAGATCCACCTAACCGTAGTTTTGTCTAGCCCAGATTTTACTAGTTTGTTTGCCACAAGGTCATGGGGAACTTTGTCGAAGGCCTTACTGAAATCCAGGTAGGCTACATCCACAGCATTCTCTGTATCAACCCAACTCATATTCAAATGATGGTGGTGGGAGCAGAGGGAGGGGATGAATCTATTTTGAGTTTTTAGTCTGGACTTTAAAGGCACTATCCGAGATTCTTCAAATCTATTTTTATTACGGTCATAGACCAGCATAAGGAGAGTGGGGTACAGTCAAATAAAGGCATAATACATTAAAATCTAGGCTAAAATCTCAAATGCTATATTAAAAAGCTAAAAGGAAGGTTAAAAATAGCTAAAGGGAAAGGAAAAGGAAATAAAATGTGGAGGGAAGTGTAAGAGCATTCAGGGAATATGAGGAAACATAAAGAGGGTGTTGATACAATCAGATGTAAGTCTAGGAAACTAGAGGGTGGGAGCATTCATATATCTATAGCTACAAATCTCTGATAAGTTAGAATGCTAACTTGTAGTACTAGTCATCATCCAGCCAAGTTTAAGTGCTGTCGTGGAGAACTTCTCAACATTATAGGCTGTAACAGAATTGGTCTCTGACAACAATAGAATGGTGTAAAATTGTTCTGAGTGCACTGAATGTTTATATAACAATAGTGAGATGAGACTAGTTCAAATATCTTTGTAAAACAGGCATTGGAGGAGTTCATGTTCAATTTTTTCTATGTGTCCAGAGTCACAGAGGAAAAGTCTCTCCGGGTAGGGAGAGCACAGCTGATGGGAAGACATAACATTGTACCAGGGTAAAGGCCCTTTGTGTTGGGAATTGAAGAGCCGTTAAGCTCTAATCACCCTCTTTATGAGGTAAATTCCCATTAAAATAGCAGAGAAGAATGCAGCAGTGAGACTTACGTGGTATGAGTTTTGGAAGGCCTCTGTGTCTTCAGGAAGGCAAAGGAATGCAAAGTTAGCTTTAAAGTTTAAACGCATTTATTGAGGTAAAAAGAAATCCATAGAAAAGGTTTGGAGCTAACTAGCTAATCTATCTTGTTCTAATACACATAGATGGATCAAAATAACAAAGGTATAGATAGCTACATCTTGACTACAAGAGCGGACAAAGTGTGTCCTCTCTCTGGAACAAAGCAGGAAGCAGGAATGGCAACCAGCCTCGTAGGTCGCTTCTTCTCTAGGGCCATAAACATTCCAAAAGCCCAATTGGGGAAGTTACGTCAAAGCCCTTGGAGAGATCACATTTCTAAAGCATCAAAGGGGTGGGTTGACCTAAACAGGACATGAGGGAGGAAACAATAGTGAAGCCTAATCAAAGCATACATGGAACTGGGGAAGGTGTCCATAACTCTTTTCTAGGCTTTCTATCTAACCATGGAGACTTAAGCAGTACAGGATGACATTTTTCCAACACTTTGATGGTTGGGTACCTCTAGATTGGGTACCCTCAGATCCCCTGAAGATGCCCGCCACAGATGCAAGTGAAACGTCAGGAGAAAATGCTGCTAGAATGTGGCCATATAGCCCCAAAACCACACAACACCCCAGTGCTTCTGGCCATGAACGCCTCTGACAATACCTATAGATTAGTTAAATATGTCATAGAGGAGGTGAGTTACCTAATGGGCTCAGCTTGGCACTGGAATGATGCAATGGTGGGCAACAGAGGGAAGGCTATTCCATAGCCATAGCGGCTACAGAAAAGCTTCTCTTCCATGTCCTTCTGCAATGTGTGATAAAAGAGGAAATTCTCTCTAATGTACCTTAATCCCTTAGCAGGTGTATATAGGTACAGGTTCTTAAGTACTTTCTCATGTGAGGAAACAAATATCCTAAAGCACCAGATCTCACTGGATCATGGAAGCTGAGTAGAGTCATCCTTGGTTAGTACTTAGAGACCCCCAATGGAAACTAAGTGCTGTGTGCTGTATTTCCGAAGAAAGAAATAGCAGAATCACCACTGAGCATTCCTTGTCTAAGAAAATCTTATAAACTTATGGGGTCACCATACACCACACAACCTCTGAGGATGCCTGCCATAGATGTGGGCAAAATGTCAGGAGAGAATGCTTCTGGAACATGGCCATACAGCCCAGTAAACACACAACAACCCTGTGATTCCGGCCATGAAAGCCTTCGGCAACACAGGGTCACCATATGTTTACAGGCAACCTGAAGGGATATACACACATACGACTTGATATTTTGAAGACAGAAGAACCTGGTGTGGAAAGATTACTCACAAATATTTGAAAAAATAATCAAAACATTGAGAAACCTAGATGAGAAGAGCCCTAGTCTTATTCTGTACAAACTTCACACTTGGCTGTTTTGTGCAGAAATCAGCATTTTCTGCATAGGAAATAATATCTCTATGCAGAAATATTTTTGCATCGACAATGCTATAGAAAAAGCTGTTTTCTGCACGAAACAGCCATGTGCAAATTTTGTATAGAGTGAGTCCCAAATTGCAACTGTTGTATTGAAAGACTTTCTCACTGAGGGAAGATAAATGAAAGAATTGCTAGTTGCTTCTTTGAGAAGGAACTTAAGGAAGAACTATCTCTCTTGAATCAATACAGGAAGCATATTGGCAGCATTTCCAAAACTTTTTTTAGTTTAGCTAGTTTTTAGAGCACCTTCAAACCATGCCTATAGCCATAATCAATGGCAGATATTCTCATTTGTGTATTTGTAGGGCCCAGAAACTTAGGATTTGCCCTATTATATGCTCTCCTAAGCATTATATTCAGAACCAAGAATCAAAGTCCTGGAATCTAATCTTTCTGTTCTACATTCCAATAACATTTCAGAAAAGATTTTCTATTTTGTGTGTGCATGATACCAATTTTATGTTAACCAGCAAGGTTTCCCTTTTGCCCCTCGCAGCGATGAATATTCAGACGAAATGTATTGCTGATATTGCAGTTGTTTGCTCTGGAGATGCTTTTATCTAATCTAAATTTTAGCATTGTTATTTATATTTAATGTGTTGCATTGCATTTTAACTGCATTGAATTGCAATATGCAAGATATACATGCCAATTATTTTAAGTACTGTAGTGTCTTTATGGCAGACTCTCCTTTAACCGGAACCCATGGGGATTGATAGATGTCGGATAAATATAGTTTCTGGTTATTATTAAAAATAGGCCTATATAATACTATCCCCCATATCATACCTTGCCATAAAGTCTGTAATGACTTGATATTAATATTGAAATACAGTAATTAAAAGCAAATTAAAACAAATAAAGACAAATTTAATTTAAATTTACACGTCCACTAAAACTGATTATATTTACATTTTTATTTAAAGTGTTATTTCTTTGATTTTTTTTTGCTGGTTGCTTGAGATTCAGTTAAGAGAGAGTTTATAATATATTGTTTTATTCTGATGCACTTTGAGATAATACTTATTTTGTATGAGAGCAACCTATGGTCTAAGCATTAATAAACTTCTTCTACATATTGGCCATGAGGAAAATTAAAATTAGCTCATTATATGAACTTTGGAGATCTGTATCTGTGGATTCCAACTTTTGTGGCCCTTTCTAGGTCTGAGATCCTATGAATCTATAATTCCCTTCCTGGGTAGCTGTATGGTCATGTTCCAGAAGCATTCTCTCCTGACATTTCACCCACATCTATGGCAGGCATCCTCACAACCTCTGAGGATATCTGCCATAGATGTGGACGAAACGTCAGGAGATAATGCTTCTGGAACATGGGCAGTCTTAAAAACTCACAGGAACCCAGTGATTCTGGCCATGAAAGCTTTTGACAACACAATTCCCTTCCTCCTCTTTGGATTTCACATTCTCCATTCTGTTTTGAATTGTATTTATTTTGTATGCAAGTAGCCTATGGTCTAAGCATTATTAAACTACTACTATAACATTGTCTGCCAGGGAAATCTCTTTAAAATTGATGTGTTACATGATCTTTGAAAGTCTTTAGTTTCAGGTTATTATTATATTTATTGATATCCTGCTTTTTCTCTCTATAAGGAGACTCAAGGAGATTCCATCCTTGTGGCGCTTTCCAGCTTTGGGATCCTGCAATTCCCTTATTTCTTTCTTGATTTAGTATTCTCCTTTCTGTTTTTAAATGATATTTATTTTATATGTAAGGTCTAGGCATTAAAAACTACCAAAAGATATTCTTCACCAGATTAATTCCTTTAAAGCTGGTGCATTATATGGTCTTTGGAAGTCTTTAGTTGGAGATTCCAGCTCTGTGGCCCTTTCCAGTTTGGGGACCCTATGACCTTATGATTCCGTTATTTCTTTCTTAATTTAAAATTCTCCATCTCCTTTTAAACCATATTTATTTTTTATGTGTCTTGCTTATGGTCTAAACATTAATAAACTATTCCTGTGTATTCTCCAGAGCCTCCGGTGGCTCAGTGTGTTAAAGTGCTGAGCTGCTGAACTTGCAGACCGAAAGGTCCCAGGTTCGAATCCGGGAGGCAGAGTGAGCACCCGCTGTTAGCTCCAGCTTCTGCCAACCTAGCAGTTTGAAAACATGAAAATGTGAGTAGCTCAATAGGTCCCGCTCTGGCAGGAAGGTAACGGTGTTCCATGCAGTCATGCCGGCCACATGACCTTGGAGGTGTCTTTGGACAATGCCGGCTCTTGGGCTTAGAAATGGAGATGAGCACCAACCCCCAGAGTCGGACACGACTGGACTTAACATCAGGGGAAACCTTTACCTTTACTATGTATTCTCCACCAGATAAATTCCTTTAAAACTGGTACATTGTATGGTCTTTGGTTGGAGATTCCAGCTCTTGTGGCCCTTTCCAGTTTGGGGATCCTTTGACCTTATGATTTCCTTATTTTTTCCTTAATTCTATTCTCTTTCTCCTTTTAAATCCTATTTATTTTTATGTGAATGGCTTATTGTTGGATATCATCCTGGACTACACAAGTCTCAATTAGTTATGTCGTGGATAGGTTAGAATGAGGGAAACCTCTCTCTATATTCCATGCATGCCTAGATAGGCCTTTCCTGTTTACATCCACTCTCCACATTGTTGTTATAGTAATGTGAACTCTTTAGGTATGAGGCAACTTCCTCTATCTAGATTGGAATGTTAATTGCCCCAAAGGCTTGGACCATGCAGTCAGGCATATCTCTTCCTCCTTTGTCTTCTTCCTGAGAAGGACACATTTTGCCCACTCTCCTGGCAAAATGTAGCTATTTAGATATTTTGTTATTTTCACCTTCTTACTTTCCTTAGATGCTAGCTTAGAGAGCTAGTTAGCTCCAAGAACTTTTCTATCCACAATGGATTTCTTTTTACCTCAATAAATGTTTTTGAACTTTTAAGGATACTTTGCAATCCTTTGCCATCCTAAGAAACAAAGGCTTCTCCAACTTCACCATACGTAAGTTTCTGCTGCTTATGAATCATGGTTCTGCCACTCTGCTGTATTTTTGAGGAATCATTCCCGAAAGAGGGTTGTTTTTTGAGTCTAACTGCTCATAGATTCCCAACACTTATGGTCTAAGCATGAACAAACTACTATATATTCTCCACCAGATAAATTCCTTTAAAACTGGTGCATTGTATGGTCTTTGGAGGTCTTTAGTTGCCAATTCCATCTCTTGTGGCCCATTTTGCAGCTTTGGGATCCCACAAAGCTACGATTCCCTTCCTTCTTGGTTCAGCATTCTCCATTTCCTTCCCTTTTTCTTTCTCTCTTTTGCTGCAAAAATGCCACACTGGGGACTATCGGATTCAGTCGGGGAAATATATTTCCATACAGCTGGCCAGAAAAGCCATGTATGCGAAGATCATTGTGGGGTTAAAAAAACACAAAAAAGCAGATCATTTGTCTTCTGGTGTCTCCCTTCTGTATTTTTTTATCCTTTTTTGCATGGAGGTGGGGAAAATCTCTTTGTGTACATACTAGAAAAAGGGGGGCTTGCACTTGGGGGTCTTTCCTGCAGTCAGCAGTATTAACGCCAGCCACTCCGCAACAGCTCTGATTGCTGGTTATTAGCATATATTATCTCACTCCTCTGCTCCTGAAAGGGGAAGATGGCCTATTCTTTCTTTATTTCCCCCCTTTCTCTCCCTCCCTCCCCCAGCTCCGATCTCCATTCCCCACCTTGTCTCTTACACTTAATTACCCCACTTATTACACCCCAAGCCTGAGAGAGAGAGAAATATCACAGGACAGCGGGCAAGGCGCTTGGCACAACTAGGGCATGAGTAATCACCAATTCGGCTGTGCGCTCTGTGTGTCTGTGTGCCTTCAAGGAAAATGGGGTGGAGGATGGAGACATGCTTCTATATATATTCATAAAGAAGGGGAGATGTGCATGTTCCCCTTCCACACATTTCCCCACAAAGCCTACAGAGGAAGGGATTTTCCAAGCAGCACAATAACAGAGAAGGAAGGTTGGAAGGCAAGGCGAGAAGAGGTGCCTTTTGGAGACTTTGACAAAGGGTTCGCCTTGAACTTGTAAAGGCCTGTGATGTCACGGCTCCTTGCTGGGGAGACAGATGGGCTCTGATGTCATAATGAACTCCGATTGTTCTCCCAGGCCATGTGTTGTAATGGGAGCCATTGTTGCCGCCGAGTGCACGGTTCGGAGGTGGGAAGCATGAATGGGGACATGGAGCAAGAAAGACACAATATGTTTGACAGGCCTTTGGGGACTTCATTATTTGCACCCGGGGCTCCGCTTGGACAAGGAAACATGCCCCCTAATGTCTCTTTGAGCTAGCTTTGTCATTACTCCATGAACATAATGATATATCTGCACCAGGCATGAGCAAACTTGGGCCCTCCAGGTGTTTTGGACTTCAACTTTCACCATTCCTAACAGCCGATAGACTGTTAGGAATGGTGAGAGTTGAAGTCCAAAACACCTGGAGGACCCAAGCTTGCCCATGACTCATCTACACTGTAGAATGAACACAGTTTGACACCACTTGTGGCTCAATGCATAGGAATTAGAGTTTGGTGAAGCACCAATACTTTTGTCTAGAAAAGGCTAAAGACTTTGTAAAATTACAATGCCCAGGATTCCTCACTCTTGGACCATAGTAGGCAAAATTGTTGGAAATAGCAACCTTCTTCAAGACACCACTAGTAATTTCTGTGTATATGATTATGTTTCTTACTGTATTGTCTATTGTATGTTTTGGCATGTAGCTTTCCCTTTACTCTATGTTTCTTCAGGTTGTGGGAGGGGCTGCTGACCAAATGATCAGATCTGGTTCTGCTCTGAGCTCAGACTCCATTTTAGAAGAACACAGAGATGTCATTAGACTTTGGACTGTTAAGAGCAAACTCATGTTGCTGTTGATTGTAAGAAGGACGCCTTGTGTTACATGCAGAGAAACCACTTCAAAACCTATCTGTTACTGGATTGACAATTTATGTACCTGTATGCTGAATACATAAAGGTTGTGAGTAAACCAGATATGTTACTTTTAACAAAGTCTACTTTATTCTTGTCTCTTAAGAGCATGATATAGAAACAAGATATTTTATGGGAGAGTAGATGTTTTGGGGCAATGAAAAGAACACTCTGAAGAACTGCTATATTTTGTGCATTGGCATAATCTCTGTTCCTAACAGATCAGAGACAACAAGGTTATCAGTCTAACAACTGGAAACCAAATTGCTTTTCATAAGGACATGTGGTTCTATAACACTGAAGAGAAGTTTTTACTCAAATGAGTTTCTGGCTCTTCTCTGGAAGATCATACTTTTACGTACAAAGAGTTACAATGTACAAATGGTTGCGGATGCCATCATTCTTCAAAAGGTTATGGCGATTCTGGTTTCCCAAAAGGTTATGGTTTCTAAAAGGTCATGCCTTTCCAAAACAAATGGTAGATCCACCCCAAGTATCTCTGTTTTTGTTTTACTTTTAAGTAATTTTTTATTCAAGAAAGAAAGAATGTAACAGAATGGCAATAGCAATACAAAGAAGCAAGGTTTTGTGAGGTATATAATCCTAAAACTACACAGCTACATTCTACCTAATACTACGACCAAACTAGATCAAAACAAAACCCAAATGCAAAATGCACACCTAGATACACAAACTAAACAAACAAGCAATAATTCTATGATTCACATTCACTATTTGATGGTTCTAATCCCCTATTATTCTAGGGTGCATCTGCACTGTGGAAGTAATGCAGTTTGACGCCACTTGAACTGCTATGTCTCCATGCAATTGAATCCTGGGGAATTGAGTTTTACAAGGTCTTCAGCCTTCTCTGCCAAAGATGGTTGCATCGCATTGAGCCATGACAGTGAAAGGGGTGTCAGACTGCATTAATTCTACAACGATGGTGCGCCCTGAGCGCAAAATCCTTGTCTAAATGGAACGCAATCTGCTGACGTAAGATGGAGACGAAGAGGGAAAGTATAAGGACCTTTTTCAAGGCAGCTGGGAAAGTGGGATAAATTATTCACTGAGATAGTCCCTGCCAAATCAGGACACTTGGAGGGTAAGACTTATACTTTGTCAAGCCATTGATCTATCTGCCTCAACTTACTCCCTGGCAAGCATTAGCTCTTCCATGGACAGGGTTTCATGTATAATGCGGAAAATGGTTCTCAATTACTTTTTTTTTTTTTTTTGCTGAGTGCAGGGAATTAGTGCTTATCTTAAAGGAAGAGTCACGCACATATGGAGATCCAGGATATGGGGTAAATCAAAGCTTATTTTAAAGTGCAATTGCATATAAATTGTGGGGCCAAGATCCTACATCGGGGTGATGTAGCATTAAATTGTGTTGCATAATGTTTGGTTGGAGCCTCTGGTGGCGAAGTGTGTTGAATCACTGAACTGCTAAACTTGCAGACCGAAAGGTCCCAGGTTCAAATCTGGGGAGCGGAGTGAGCGCCTGCTGTTAGCTCCAGCTTCTGCCAACCTAGCAGTTCGAAAACATGCAAATGTGAGTAGATCAATAGGTATTGCTCCAGAGGGAAGGTAAAGGCGTTCCATGCAGTCATGCCAGCCACATGACCTTGGAGGTGTCTACGGACAACGCTGGCTCTTCGGCTTAGAAATGGAGATGAGCACAAACCCCCAGAGTCGGACATGACTGGACTTAACGTCAGGGGAAAGCTTTACCTTCACCTAATGTTTGGTGCCGAAGAGTAATACACGCCTATCTGTATTTTATAATGTATTTTATGAATTCTGATGTAAGTTAATAATAATTTTAACTGATTTATATTGCACTGTATAATTTTTATATATGTGTTTTTTGTAAGCCGCCCTGAGTCCCCTGTTGGGTGAGAAGGGCAGGATATAAATATTGTAATAAATATAAATAAATAAATACAGTGGACCTGCTATATCCAAGGCATTTGGATCTGGTATCTGCCACAGATACAAAAAAAGGTCATTCCCCATTTTATTATATGACAGTGCTGTCAACGTTCATACGTGTGCAATGTGCAGTCACATGCATCCTGGGAATTGTAGTTTGGTGAAACACCAGCACTTTTTGACAGAGAGGGCTGAAGATATTGTAAAAGCAACTCCTTTGATTCCACAGCATTAAGGCATGACAGCTAAAGTGGTGTCTAACTGCAACAATTCTGCAGTGTAGATGCACCTTGAGTTGGAAATGGGCAACAAGTTGGAAGCAAAGAGGTATCAATGCTCATAAAGAAATTAAATTGGGATGTACCTACAAATACTGCAGTTTGATACCATTTCAGTGCTGTGGAGTCGTGGGAGTTGTAGTTTTACAAGGTCTTTAGCTTTCTCTGCCAATTGTGCTGGTGACTCACCAAACTGCAACTCCTTGAGTTATGGCAATTCTAAGTGGTGTCAAACTGCAAGGATCAACATTAGTTCATCCTTTGGAATCCTGGGATTTGTAGTTTGATTAATTACTTAGAGCATTCTGCCAGAGAGTTCTAGTCCACTGTTCTGAACTAAAGCACTAGAGCACTTTGACAAAGATCTTTAAGTACCTTACTAAACAATAAATCCCAGGTATCGATTGGATGGAGTGCCCTCAAGTTGCTATAATTGCACAGCGTAGAAAGATCTCCACAAATTAAGAGAGGCCATCGACATATATAGCAAAAGCTTTCAGGAAGGAACATTGCCTTGAAGGGTGTCTTCTCGTTCAGGTCCAGGAACAGGGCTATAGATATGTTTTGGGGGAAGGGGCAGGAGGAAGCTAAGGGTTAACATTTCTTCTTTAACAGAAAATTTGGTCCCAGAGGCAGAAATAACACGGAAAGCGTAGGGACCAAAAAAGAAGAGCAAAGTTTTTGTTTCAAACTGAGAATATGTGCATGTGAAATGAAACAACTAGGTCAGGTAAGCCTTACATAAGTAAGCAAAAATAGCCTTGTGCTTCCAGAGACCGCTTGAAAGCTTCTCGCAAAATGCATCCGAGGATAACTTTTTCCTTTCACCAGACGTCACTGTTCTTTCTACTTCCATTTTTCTGGCCAAACAGATACATTCTGTGCTTTAAAGAAAAACCTGCAGGGGATAACTAGTGAAGAAAGCTTCTCTGCTCCCTGTTTTTTCTCTGTTTTGTTGTTAATGGGCTGGCTGCCTACTATAGAATGAATGCAGTTTGACACCACCAGAACTGCTCTGGCCACATGGTATAGAATCATGGGAGTTGTAGTTTTCTACAGGAGAAAAGGGGAGCTTTATAGAAAGGAATGTCAACTATTATTATTATTACTATTATTACCAGCTTTATTTCTATCCCACTCTTCTCACCCTTGCAGAGGACTTAAGAGTAGCAAACAGATGACAATATTCAATGCTGCACATGCGCAATACAAAATACAATACATCAATATAACAAACAATTAAAACATATAAATATAAAACCATTAAAACAAATATCCAGTCTTGAGGTTGTCATTTGCATGCAACCATTGTGCAGATTTAATATTGCAGGGTGGGACCGAGAACATGACCTCCCCTGCAGATCCTAATTCTCTAACAGGTTCATAGGCACCTTTGGACAGGTAAGTTGGACCGGAACCAACACTTTTAATTGTACTCAGTAGCAGATTGACAGTCAGTGGAGCTGACGTAAGAGGGGAGTTGTATGCTCCCTGTATGTTGCTCTGATGAGCAACCTGGCTGCTGCCCATTGGACTACTTGGAGCTTCTGAACAGTCTTCAAAGGCAGCCCCATGTAAAGCATGTTGCAGTAGTCTATTCGAGATGTAATGAGAGCATGGACAACCGTTGCCAAGTCTGACTTCCCAATGTATGGGTGCAACTGGTTCACAAGATTTAATTGTGTGAAAGCTCACCTGGCCACTGCTGAAACCTGGGGTTCCAGGCTCAGCAACGAATCCAGAACTCCCAAGCTGCGCACGTGTGTCTTCAGAGGGAGTGTAACCCCGTCCAACACAAGCTGCCTGTAACCCTATACCCTGTTCGGCCTTTCAACTGACCAGGATTACCTCTGTCATGTCTGGATTCAGTTTCAATTTGTTCACGCTCTTCCAGATCGTCACAGCCATCAAGCACTGGTTCAGGACCTGGACAGCCTCCTTAGTGACAGATGGGAAGGAGTGACAGAGTTGGGCGTCATCTGCATACAATTCCAAAAGCTTTCTTAGTTGAGACAAGCCAGTCCAGTCAACCTCCATATCCATGGATTCTGCATCAATGGGTTAAACATTTGAATTTTTTTTTTCTAAAAAGAGAAACTTACAAAAATCTAAGAACATACCATTAGCCCTTTGTATCTATGGATTCTGCATAAATGGATTCCACCATGCACAGCTTGGAAGTATTTTATTTTAAAAATCCCCCAAACACATCTGGATGTTGCCATTTTGTATATGGGAAACCAGTTTACTATTTCACTGTAAAAGGTAAAGGTTTCCCCTGACTTTAAGTCTAGTCGTGTCCGACTCTGGGGGTTGGTGCTCATCTCCATTTCTAAGCCGATGAGCCGGCGTTGTCCATAGACACCTCCAAGCTCATGTGGCCATGGGCATGTTACCTTCCCGCTGGAGCAGTACCTATTGATCTACTCACATTTGCATGTTTACGAACTGCTAGGTTGGCAGAAGCTGGAACTAACAGCGGGAGCTCACTCCGCTCCCCAGATTTGAACCTGGGACCTTTCGGTCTGCAAGTTCAGCAGCTCAGCGCTTTAACACACTGAGCCACCGGAGGCTCCAATTTCACTGTATGCAATAAAAAAAGATAATCTACAGATTTTGCTATCCACGGTGAGTTCTGCAACCAAACTCAAGCAGATGCCGAAGGCCCACTCCACTGTGCTATCCTGAGAACTGCAGGCCCTGCGAGAACAGAAGGCAAGGGAAACAAATGGCCTTGGCTTCCCTCCAAGGGCTATAAAATTCATTCTCTGGTGATGATGTGGAGGACAGGATTCATCTCATCACTGAGCTGGCAACGCTTCGTGGATTTCCGAGGGAGCCCTTCCAAGAGGCCGTTTGGCCGGGGAAAGCGGCAGGCAATGACAGCAGGCCAGAGCCATATACACCATTATTCAAAGTCTGGGTGGATTCCGAGTCGATGCTTTGCTCAATGGCACAGAAGGAAGATGGCCCTCAGGTAAAATGACAAATGAGCTCTGAAGACAAAGGTGAGAGTCCCTCTGTTACCCCCAGCTAGGTTAATATCCCTGACCACGGAGGCTGAAATGTATTAACTCCACTGAGATTTTTGCAAATGCTCCCTACCACTCCATAAAACTTGCCAGTGCAATTAATTCTAGGCTGCATCAATAGGAGCATTGTATCTAGATCTGGTATGGGCAAACTTTGGCCCTCCAGGTGTTTTGGACTTCAACTCCCACAAATTCCTAACAGCCAATAGGCTGTTAGGAATTGTGGGAGTTGAAGTTCAAAACACCTGGAGGGCCAAAGTTTGCCCATGCCTGATCTACACTCCTGAATTATTAATTTATTATGACACAGCAAACAAGATAGACATGCTGGATTTCGTATCACAAAATCACAAGTTGAACACTTCCCAAGTGTCTAGGACTGTGTGATGTATTTTTGGATGATGCGTGCAGATCCCAGTAGGGTGGCCTTTTGCAGTTGGCAGATCATGATTTTGTCAATGTCTATTGTTTCCAAATGCCGGCTGAGATCTTTTGGCACAGCGCCCAATGTGCCCATCACCACCGGGACCACCTGCACTGGTTTCTGCCAGAGTCTTTGCAGTTCAATCTTGAGGTCCTGATAGAGGCTGAGTTTTTCCTGTTGTTTTTCATCAATGCAACTGTCACCTGGGATGGAGACATCAATGATCCAAACCTTTTTCTTTTCCACAACTGTGATGTCTGGCGTGTTGTGTTCCAGAACTTTGTCAGTCTGGATTCGGAAGTCCCACAGTATCTTTGCGTGCTCATTTTCCAATACTTTTGCAGGTTTGTGATCCCACCACTTCTTTACTGCTGGGAGGTGGTACTTGGGGCATAAGTTCCAATGGATCATTTGGGCCACATGGTTGTGCATCTGTTTGTAGTCTGTCTGTGCGATTTTCTTACAGCAGCTGAGGATATGATCAATGGTTTCGTCAGCTTCCTTGCACAGTCTGCATTTTGGGTCATCAGCTGATTTTTCGATCTTGGCCTTAATTGCATTTGTTCTGATGGCTTGAATTATTCTGAATTATTATTCACTCCTGAATAATAATAATAATAATAATAATAATAATAATAATTATTATTATTATTATTATTATTACCCCACTTTGACAAGTCTTGAAATGTCACAATTCCTAACAGCCTAGAGCCTAGGACACAAAACAATGGTTGAGATTTGATAGTATTCGTTGCTCATAGATCTTTACATTGATGTTGCTTGACTACTGCATTTCTATTTTACTGTTAAAAATTTAAGTGGTTGTTAACATGCAATTAAACTGTCTACTGAAATGAAAGCAATTGAAAACACATCTTACTTAGTCACAAATAGCTACTTTTTCGGTATCAAAGCCACATTTCAGTCCAGTTATATGTAACAGCGAATTGACTTCAACAGGGCAAAGAGGCCTGGTTGTCACTGCTTTCAAAAGTTGCTTTTGAAGGAGTGATTAGAAGTAGCTTTGGAGAGTTTTTGAAAAATGTTTTATGCAAGGTTTTCCACCCTCTCAAGAAGTAATGGAAAATAATAGAAAGCGTGAAGTTGTGCAGGAAATCATGTAATGTTGACACTGCAATCAGCAAGCAATTGGTTTATTTTTTCAAACATTACAATTAATAATTGGATTGTGAGAGCTGTTTGGTATTGGAGTGGACTCCTTGAGTTGATGGAGTCTTTCACTGGAGGCTGTTAAACTGAGTTTGGATGCTCACCTCTTGGAAATACTAAACTGTGGATTCCTGCCCTGGTTTGGGGGTGGACTGAATGGTCCTTGGGGTCCCCTCAGTTATCTAATTTCCCAAAGTCACTTTCCGAAGTCAACAGTTTTCCTACCAAGGCTTCCATGGAAAACCTTGGTAGGATCCTGCTGGTGAATCCCAGTCTAAGGTCCCATGTATTGAGCCCTGAATCCAAACAGATATAAATCCCATGGATTCAGTGGATCTCCTCTAGCCTTTTGGGTTCACAACACTGGAATTGCACAATGATTTCTGGTGATTTTGCATAATAATAATAATAATAATAATAATAATAATAATAATAATAATAAGAAGAAGAAGAAGAAGAAGAAGAAGAAGAAGAAACCACGGTGGCACAATGGGTTAAGCCCTTGTGTCGGCTAAACTGCTGACCTGAAGACCTGAAGGTTGGCAGTTTAAATCTGTGAGATGGGGTGAGCTGCCATCTGTCAGCCCCAGCTTCCCATGCAGGGATATGAGAGAAGCCTCCCAGCAGGTTGGTAACACATCCAGGTTGATTCTCTTATACCAGAAGCAACTTGCAGTATATTCTCAATAATAATAATAATAATAATAATAATAATAATAATACGCCATCAGAACAAATGCAATTAAGGCCAAGATTGAAAAATCAGCTGATGACCCAAAATGCAGACTGTGCAAGGAAGCTGACGAAACCATTGATCATATCCTCAGCTGCTGTAAGAAAATCGCACAGATTGACTACAAACAGAGGCACAACTATGTGGCCCAAGTGATTCATTGGAATTTATGCCTCAAGTACCACCTCCCAGCAGAAAAGAACTGGTGGGATCACAAACCTGCAAAGGTAATGTAAAATGAACACGCAAAGATACTGTGGGACTTCCGAATCCAGACTGACAAAGTTCTGGAACACAATACACCAGACATCACAGTTGTGGAAAAGAAAAAGGTTTGGATCATTGATGTTGCCATCCCAGGTGACAGTTGCATTGAAGAAAAACAACAGGAAAAACTCAGCTGCTATCAGAACCTCAAGATTGAACTTCAAAGACTCTGGCAGAAACCATTGCAGGTGGTCCCGGTGGTGATCGGCACATTGGGTGTCATGCCAAAAGATCTCAGCTGGCATTTGGAAACAATAGACATTGACAAAATTACGACCTGCCAATTGCAAAAGGCCACCCTACTGTGATCTGTGCGCATCATCCAAAAATACATCACACAGTCCTAGACACTTGGGAAGTGTTCGACTTGTGATTTTGTGATACGAAATCCAGCATATCTATCTTGTTTGCTGTGTCATACAATGTCGTTGTGTCAATAATAATAATAATAATAATAATAATAATAATAATAATAATAATAATAATAATAATGTATTATTATTGTATTAAGAATAATACAGTAAAATAATAATAATGTTTATTTATATCCCACTTTTTCTCTCCATAAGGAGACTCAAAGGAGGAACTTGACTCCAGAACCCAAGCTTATTGATGACTTTTATTTTCATCCTGCCATTTTCCAATATAGGGACTCAAAGCGGCTCCTTTTGTTTTCCATGCACTTTATCTTGGCCTGCTTTGGGAAACTGCTCACTTGGCGAATGAATGGATCCCATTTGATGGAAGCCAGCTTGCCTGGAAGATGAGGAGGATGAGGAAGGGTTTCTTTTGGCCTGGGATGTTAATTTTGCACCAAGACAAAGACATCAGGGACGATGGGAGAGGCAGTGGAGGGGGAGAGAGGAGGGGAGGAGAGAGAGCATCCTTCCCCCTCCTCTCTCTCTCTCTCTCTCTCTCTCTCTCTCTCTCTCTCATATCTTCCTCCTCCTCCTCCTCAGACACGTGTCCCTATTGTTCTGCCTTTGGCTGGACACAGGGGAAGGGGAGGAAAGAGTTAACCAGCCCTCCCCCTCCCCATTATGCCTATAGGAGAAAGGGGGATGTCAAAGCAGCAGCCCTGCACCCAGCGAGGGAGGGGGAGGAGAGGGAAGAGGGAGGGGACACAGAGGAATTCCCCCCATTGCAAGGAGGGAGGGAGGGAGGGAGGGAGGAATGCCTATAATGGGGAAAGACTGGGGAGAAGCAAAGAAGGCTGGGGCCTTTCCAAATTGCTGGGAAGGAGAGAAAGGGAAAGAGGGACAGTTTCCCTTTGCCTTCTTCACCCTTCCATCCCTTTGCACACATTTAATGTTTCAGGATGTAAAAGAATGAAGGAAGGAGAGATAGAAAGATAGGCAGAAATGGTTAGAAAAATTGGTAATTAGGTAGGTAGTTAGGATAGAAAAATAGAAAGGAAGAGAGGAAGGGAAGGAAGAAGGAGCTGGAAAACGAGGAAGATAGTGTTCATTTTCATGGTTTCCCCCTTTCTGTTGAAAGTGTCCACATGCTTGTGGATTTCAGTGGCTTCTCTGTGTAGTCTGACAGTGTGGTTGTCAGAGTGGTCCAGCATTTCTGTGTTCTCAAATAATATACTGTGTTAAGGTTGGTTCATCAAGGGCTCTGCTATGGCTAACTTCTCTAGTTGAGTTAGTCTGCAGTGTCTTTCATAGAATCATAGAATCGTAGAGTTGGAAGAGACCTCATGGGCCATCCAGTCCAACCCCCTGCCAAGAAGCAGGAAATCGCATTCAAAGCACCCCCAACAGATGGCCATCCAGCCTCTGCTTAAAAGCCTCCAAGGAAGGAGCCTCCACCACAGAGAGTTCCACTGCCAAATAGGTCTCACAGTGAGGAAGTTCTTCCTGATGTTCAGGTGGAATCTCCTTTCCTGTAGTTTTAAGCCATTGTTCCGTGTCCTAGTCTGCAGGGCAGCAGAAAACAAGCTTGCTCCCTCCTCCCTATGACTTCCCTTCACGTATTTGTACATGGCTATCATGTCTCCTCTCACCCTTCTCTTCTGCAGGCTAAACATGCCCAGCTCTTTAAGCCGCTCCTCATAGGGCTTGTTCTCCAGACCCTTAATCATTTTAGTCGCCCTCCTCTGGACGCGTTCCAGCTTGTCAACATCTCCCTTCATCTGCGGTGCCCAAAATTGGACACAGTATTCCAGGTGTGGTCTGACCAAGGCAGAATAGAGGGGGAGCAGGACTTCCCTGGATCTAGACGCTATTCCCCTATTGATGCAGGCCAGAATCCCGTTGGCTTTTTTAGCTGCCGCATCACATTGTTGGCTCATGTTTAACTTGTTGTCCACGACGACTCCAAGGTCTTTTTCGCACACACTGCTGTCAAGCCAGGCGTCCCCCATTCTGTATCTTTGATTTCCATTTTTTCTGCCGAAGTGAAGTATCTTGCATTTGTCCCTGTTGAACTTCATTTTGTTAGTTTCGGCCCATCTCTCTAGTCTGTCAAGATCGTTTTGAATTCTGCTCCTGTCTTCTGGAGTGTTAGCTATCCTTCCTAGTTTTGTGTCGTCTGCAAACTTGATGATCGTGCCTTCTAACCCTTCGTCTAAGTCGTTAATAAAGATGTTGAACAGAACCGGGCCCAGGACAGAGCCCTGCGGCACTCCACTTGTCACTTCTTTCCAAGATGAAGACGACACATTGGTGAGCACCCTTTGGGTTCGTTCGCCTAGCCAATTACAGATCCACCTAACCATAGTTTTATCTAGCCCACATTTTAATAGTTTGTTTGCCAGAAGGTCGTGGGGGACTTTGTCAAAGGTCATGTTTCTTGATTCATGTTTGGGCAATGCTGAGTTTGGTGGTCCCTCTGTAGACTTGTCCACAGCTGCATGTTATACAGTAGACTCCTGAAGAAGTAAGAGGATCTCTCTTGTCCTTGGCTGAACGTAGCATTTGTTGGATTTTCTTCATCCCTCCTCATTTTTCAACATTTTCGCTTATTCAACATTCTGCCAGCCCGTTTATGTTGGATAAGTGAGACTCTACTGTAGTTGTTAGAGTGGACAAGCATTTCTGTGTTCTCCCCGGCTTCTGCCAACCTAGCAGTTCGAAAACATGCCAATGTGAGTAGATCAATAGGTACCGCTCTGGCGGGAAGGTAACGGCACTCCATGCAGTCATGCCGGCCACATGACCTTGGAGGTGTCTACGGACAATGCCGGCTCTTTGGCTTAGAAATGGAGATGAGCACAAACCCCCAGAGTCAGACACGACTGGACTTAACGTCAGGGGAAACCTTTACCTTTACCTTTTAGCCAGATTTTGCTCATTTTCATGGTTTCCTCCTTTCTGTTGAAATTGTCCACATGCTTGTGGATTTCAATGGCTTCTCTTTGTAGTCTTGGGCTCGGGCTGTGGCGCAGGCTAGAAAGTAGCTGGAAAGCAGCTGCAATGAATCACTGCAATGAATCACTCTGACCAGGAGGTCATGAGTTCGAGGCCCGCTCAGAGCCTATGTTTGTTTGTCTTTGTTCTATGTTAAAAGGCATTGAATGTTTGCCTATATGTGTAATATGATCTGCTCTGAGTCCCCTTTGGGGTGAG
Organism: Anolis carolinensis; assembly: GCF_035594765.1. Lineage (NCBI taxonomy): Eukaryota > Metazoa > Chordata > Lepidosauria > Squamata > Anolidae > Anolis > Anolis carolinensis. The sequence continues at coordinate 248,106,082 of NC_085844.1, read as the reverse complement.
AAGGGCGGAATATAAATGCTGTAAATACATAAATAAATAAATAGTCTGACATGATAATTGTTGGAGTGGTTAAGCATTCTGAACAAAGGGTTCTTCTCGCACCCTGGACTTTCCACAGATATATATATATATAAACCTTCCTTGCTTAGTTTCTCCATACCACCCAGCCTCTGAGGATGCCTGCCATAGATGTGGGCAAAATGTCAGGAGAGAATGCTTCCTGAACATGGCCATACAGCCCGGAATACACACAACAACGCTGTGATCCCGGCCATGAAAGCCTTCGACAACACATTGATCCAGGGGCTGTTGAGCCCCCCATATCCCCCCTTGCATAGAAAGACATCAAAGGCGATGCTGGTGCTGACCTCAGCGATTCCTCCGAGGGAGAAGCCCCTCCCCTCTTTCCCTCCTCCCCGTCCTTCCGGCCCCGCCCCCTCCCCTCCCCCTCCCTCCCGGAGCAAGTCCTCGTCGGCGGAGCTCTCCAAAGTGCTGAAACCTCCGGGCCGCCAAGATGCCGCGCTCCTTCCTGGTCAAGAAGACCAAAGCCGACGCCTTCCAAGGCGGAGCGGGCCAAGACGAGGAGGAAGAGGAGGAGGACGGAGAGGAGGAGGAGGAGGAGGAGGAGGAGGAGGAAGGCGAAACCCCCGTCTACCACCCCTTGGAAACTTCCTACCCAGAGCTGCCCTCCGGAGCCAGGCTGGGGGGCGCCGAGCCCGCAGAGATGGGTAGGCGGACGCGGAATGTGTGCGTGGGTCCGTGGTGTGGGTGGAAGTGGAGGGTGAGGATAATGGGGAGAAAGGGGCTCGCTCGGACCCCAACTGGGTGCTTTCTTTTTGTCTGAAAGGGGGGAAGGGAGAATCTCGCGTGGACGTGGCGACCGTAAATGTGGGCATGAAGCAGAGACAATTATGAGAGAGATCCACAGAACTGACAGCTTGCGGCTTTGCGGTCCGGAAGAAATTGGGTTCTTTGGATCCCGAGTGTGTTCTCGCGTGGAAGTGGGGAAGGTGGTGGAGACATCAGTGAAAGTGGGACAATGTGTGAATAAAAGGGAGACTATTACACCTTTTGGGGTTCACTGGGACCTCTACTGTGTTCTCGCGTTGAAGTGGGTTAGGTGGGGAGACACCCGTGAAGGAGTAGTTGGTGGGACAATGCGTGAATAAAAGGGAGAATATTCTAGCAGAGCGATCCTTATGGGGTTCACTGGGACCTCTACTGTGTTCTCGCGTGGAAGTGGGTTAGGTGGGGAGACACCCGTGAAGGAGTAGTTGGTGGGACAATGCGTGAATAAAAGGGAGAATATTCTAGCAGATCGATCTTTTTGGGGTTCACTGGGACCTTCACTGTGTTCTCGCGTGGAAGTAAGGGTGAAGGAGTGGCTAAGTGTGAATAAGGGGGTGGTCTCACACAATGGGCATCCTGAGCCTTTGGGGTTAGGGAGAAAGGGGTTCTTTGGATCCCGAGTGTGTTCTCGCGTGGAAGTGGGTTAAGTGGAGGAGACACCAATGAAGGTGGGACAATATATGAAGAAAAGGGAGAATATCATAGCAGTGCAATCCTTTTAGGGTTCGCTGGGACCTCCACTTTGCTCTCGCGTGGAAGTGGGGGTGAAGGAGTCGCTACGTGTGAATTGGGGGGAGGTCTCACACAATGGGTATCCTGAGCCTTTGAGGTCAGGGAAAAAGAGTTATTTGGATTCCGATTGTGTTCTCGCGTGGAAGTGGGGAAGAAGGGGAAATACCCGTGAAGGAGTAGCTGATGGGACAATGTGTGAATAAAAGGGAGAATATTGTATCAGATTGATCCTTTTGAGGCACACTGGGACCTCAATTGTGTCCTCGCGTGGAAGAGGGGGTGAAGGAGTCGCTAGGTGTGAATAAATGGGTCTAACACAATAGACATCCTGAGCCTTTGGGGTCGGGGAGAAAGGGGGTCCACTTGAAACCCTATTTTATTATTGTATCAACGGGAGATAGAATCTCGAGTGGACGAGGCAATGGGGTCGGGAGACCACTGAAGGAATAGCAGATGGGACAATGTGTGAATAAAAGGGAGAATATGAAAGAATGATCCCCACAGAACCTGCAGTTTGATCCTTTTGGGATTCACTGGGACCTCAGCTGTGTTCTCGCGTGGACTTGGGGGTGAAGGGGTCGCTCGTGGGGTGATGAATAAGGGGAGGGGGTAGGTCGCACAAAATGTGTATCTGGGAGAAAGGAGGTTCACTTCAAACCCTATTTTATTATTGCGGATTTCGTATTGTGTCCACGGGAGACAGAACCTCGCGTGGACGTGGCAATAGGGTAGAGAGGCCTGTGGAGGACTTTCTGGTATGTGAAATAAAGAGGAATAAAAGGGCTTCACTTGCCTTCCAGCTGTATTATTAGGAAGTTGTGTTAGCTTCAGGTTGTGTCCTCTGTAATCAGAAGAGAGAGTTTCCTAAATAAAGGAAAGTGAATCTGAGCACAATAGGGAGCGGATCACAGAATCATAGAATAGTAGAGTTGGAAGAGACCTCATGGGCCATCCAGTCCATATCTACTTGCTTTGGGGTTGGGGAAAATCATAACAAGGTGCCAGTGTAGTTCCCACTTTCATTCTTTACAGGGTGGAGGAATCATAGTGTTTCTGATTCAATCGGATTCAGAAACGAGAGCTAATGAACCTACACCCCCCCCCCCCTTTATGCCCTTCCTTGATGAGTGCTTTCCTTTCTCAAGCCAAGAAAAAGCGGCCCCTTTAAGAGAGCAAGGAGGGAGAGGGGAGGGTCTTTGCTCTGAATGTCCTAAAATCATTGTCTGCGGGGCGGACCCCAAAGTGGGCAATCTCTCCCGATTTCCTTGAGCAGGAATCGACCTTCCCAAGGTCTGTCTGCTTGGGGAACAACGTGTGAACCGCTTTCCCCTTTTCCTTTGGGGAAATCTGGACGGAAGAAGGAGGGGGGAGGTCTTGGTGACCCTCACAAAGAGGGCTGGAGGGGGAGGGGGCCTCAGCCATGGAGCCAGGAAGGGCAACAAAGAGTCTCCGGGAACAAGGACCCCGGGGGATGCTTGCACAGCGAAATCCAACATTGCTGCTTCCTCGTCCTTTTTGCATTTGGCCAACTTGCAGCTCTTTTCAAGGGAAGAGCAAAAGACCCTTTCCATCCACCATCCTGCAAAGCTTCCCAAATGGGATGAGCCTTCCAAGCACAATGTAGGCAGGAAAGTGGCCATCTCACCCACAAAGAAGCCTGCATAAACTCTATTTCCAGCCCGGAAAACATACAACAACCCTATAATTCCAATGTGTGCAAGGAGTGTCTTGGGAGTGCAACCACACTGTAGAATGGATGCAAATTTGGCACCGCTTGAACTGCCATGGTTCAAGGTTATGTGATCCTAGGAACTGCAGTTTTACAAGGGCTCCATGCAGTCATGCCGGCCACATGACCTTGGAGGTGTCTACGGACAACGCTGGCTCTTGGGCTTAGAAATGGAGATAAGCACCAACCCCCAGAGTTGGTCACGACTGGACTTAACATCAGGGGAAAACCTTTACCTTCACCTAACCTTCTCTTAAATCTAATGGCGCTCCATGCAGTCATGCCAGCCACATGACCTTGGAGGTGTCTACGGACAACACTGGCTCGTTGGCTTAGATATGGAGAAGAGCACCAACCCACAGAGTCGGACATGACCGGACTTCACATCAGGGGAAAACCTTTACCTTTTTAACCTTCTCTTGTAGCCCCAGTGACGAAGTGTGTTAAAGCACTGAGCTGCTGAACTTGCAGACCAAAAGGTCCCAGGTTCAAATCCAGGGGGCGGAATGAGCGCCCGCTGTTAGCCCCAGCTCCTGCCAACCTAGCAGTTCGAAAACACGCAAATGTGAGTAGATCAATAGGTACCGCTCCGGCGGGAAGGTAACGGCGCTCCATGCAGTCATGACCTTGGAGGTGTTATGGACAACGCCGGCTTTTCGGCTTAGAAATGGAGATGAGCACCAAACCCCAGAGTCAGACACGACTGGACTTAATGTCAGGGGAAACCTTTACCTTTACCTAACCTTCTCTTAATCCTAACGGCGCTCCATGCAGTCATGCCAGCCAAATGACCTTGGAGACGTCTGTGGACAACGCCAGCTCTTCGGCTTAGAAATGGAGATGAGCACCAACCCCTGGAGTCGGACACGACTGGACTTAACGTCAGAGGAATACCTTTACCTTTACCTAATCTTCTCTAGCAGTAAGTTGCAACTCCCAGGGTTTGCTGTAAGTTTTCCATGTTCCAGAAGCATTCTCTCCTGACGTTTCCCCCACATCTATGGCAGGCATCCTCAGAGGTTGGGGGTTATGTTGGAAACTAGACAAGTTGGGTTTATTATATCCAGGGTGGGAGAAAGAACTCTTATCTGTTTGAGGCAAGTGTGAATGTTGCAGTTGATCACCTTGATTGGCATTGAATGGCCTTGCAGATTCAAAGCCTGGCTGCTTCCTGCCCAAGGGAATCCTTTATTAGGAGGTGTTTGCTGGCCTCCTTTGTTAGGAGGTGTGGGGAGGTGTTCACTTTCAACAGACCTCCCAATGTGTTGTCAATGGCTTTCATGGCTGGAATCACAGGATTGTTGTGTGTTTTCCGGGCTGTATGACCATGTTGTGTGTTTTCCAGGCTGTACAGTCCAGAAAACACACAAGACCCCACAATCTTTGAGGATGCCTGCCATAGATGTGGGTGAAACGTCAGGGGAGAATGCTTCTGGAACATAGCCATACAGCCCAGAAAACATACAACAATCACAGGTATACTTCTACCAGTTGTCCTCCCTCTTCTATGATTCTCTTGTTTCTAGTTGTCGATTGGTAAAATCCATCAATAGGCCTTACAGCCCAGAAAACTCACAGCAACCCAGTGATTCTGGCCATGAAAGCTGAGCAATGAGTGTCTTTGGAGTGCAACCACACTGTAGAACGGATGCAGTTTGGCACTGCTTGAACTGCCATGGCTCAAGGGTATGGAATGCTAGGAATTGCAGTTTTACAAGAGCTTTAACCTTCTCCAGCAGTAAACTGCAACTCCCAGAGCAAGTCCAATTTCATTGAATTCTTGGTTTCCTCATGTGATTTGTACTGGTCCCAGTTTCGGGAAGCTGAGATATACACTGACCAGTCTCCACTCCAGTTTGTTCTCAACCAGTTTTTGTTGGTTTTCCTATAATGAGCATCTGCACTGCCATATAAAACAGCTTGAACTGCATGATAGGAGTCTATGCCGACCACATAAGGTAGATCCAAAATGTACCTCACAACCTCTAAGGATGCCTGCCATAGATGTGGGTGAAACGTCAGGAAATAATGCTTCGGGAACATGGCCATACAGCCCAGAAAACTCACAGCAAACCAACTTTTGTAATACCTTGCTTATGCCACTCTTACATCCATTAAAACTAACTCCCCTAGAACATTTATCATTCTTTTTTCTTTTGAGGATAGTTTTTTTATTTTTCCCCCTTTTTTTGCACTTTTTCTTTTCTGTACTGAAATAGATTCAGCTACTCCTCTGAGAATTATAAATATCTTGGGACAATCTGCACGCATAAAGTGGAGAGAGAGGGAGAGTACAGGTGCCATCTACACTGCAGAATAAATGCAGTTTGATGCCATGTAGAGTTTCAGGTCTCAAAGCGATAGAATCAAGGGAGTTGTAGTTTTACAAAGTCTAGATTTCTCTGCTCCACAGCGCTGGTCCCTCACCAAAGTGGATTCCATAGCTTTAAAGCATGGCAATTAAAGTGATGTCAAACTGCATTTATTCTACAATGTAGACACACTCAGAGATGCTCACAACCACTCAATTGAAGTTACATCCTATCTTTCTTCCAATCAGGGACTTGAGGCAGTTTGCCATGTAAGATTAAAGCCATAGATGCAGGCAAAACTTCAGGAGAGAATGCTTCTGGAACATGGCCATAGAGCCCAGAAAACTCGCAGCAACCCATTAAAATACAATTAACAGGAACTCTCAAGCAACTGGCAAAAATGGAAGGAAAAATACTTTGAATAAAAATGGAAATAAAATCAATTTTAGCAGAAATGTATAATCATGTTACATTAAGTTGAGTTTGTCATTATTTGCTCTTATTTGCTTTTATGGTATGTTATGGTATGGAGTATAGTATTAGTTAGGCCTGTTTTTAATAGTACCATAAATCTCAAGCTACTAGAAACTACGAATATCTGATATCTACCAGTCCCTATGGAGACCAGTTAACTGAGAGTCTACTGTAAAATGTTCCAGATCCAAACCTGTCCTAGGGTGCATCTACACTGTAGTATTAATGCAGTTTGACACCACTTTAATTGCTGCGACTCAGTGCTATGGAGCAATGGTAGTTTGACAAGGTCATAAAAGTCTCCTTGTGGAGAGAAGAAGCAGAGTATATAATAATAAAAATAATAATAATAATAATAATAATAATAATAATAATAATAATAATAATACATTACACAGTCCTAGATGCTTCGGAAGTGTTTGACTTGTGATTTTGTGATATGAAATCCAGCATATAGATCTTGTTTGCTGTGTCATACAATGTTGTTGTGTCAATAATGTAATAATATAATAATGATGATGATGATGATGATGATGATAATAATAGCCTTCTCCACCAAATAATACTTCTGCCTCACCAAACTACAACTCGCAGGATTCCACAGCATTAAACCAAGCAGTTAAAGTGGTATCAAACTACATTAATTCTACAGTGTAGATGCACTCCAACAAAAGGAGACAAGGTGCTGAAGATTCCTGGCATTGGTGGCTTTCTCCTCTGCCTTTCCTTTCCTGAATTTATGACTCAAAATAGAAATAGCTCCCATAGAGAAAGCCAGATTTTGTAAACTCCAGTCCTTCAATTCCACTGCATGAAGGGCATGCAGCTTTCCTAGGAAAACTTGCTGTGCCCTTTTCCGCTGTGTGTCAGCATTTTCCCTGAGTGTGCTTTTCTTTTCTTTTTTCCTTGCCATCTGCGTTGCTCGGGGGTAGATTAAAGGAAGTGCTGGCGCTTGTTAATATAATCCTTTGTTGGGCAGCATTATTGTCTTGAGGACGAGTTCCTGTCCAGGAAGAAGAAGTCCTTTGGTGCCCACTGCTGATATTTTTGGAAAGAGTTATTATTTCCATCCTGTAGCTCAAGGCTGGCCAGATGCAAGGGGCTGCAATTCCCATCACCCTTCATCAGCATCAGGATGGGAATGATGGGAGTTTCAATCCAATGTCCATTGGAGAACATGTGGTCCTCAGCCCTGCTGCGACAACATGAAAAGGAGTTTTCAACCTTAATCAAAAACCCAGTATTCTTGAAATATGGCTATGAGTCCAAATGACAATTCCTCATGAATAAAAACTATTCCACACGAATCAATATTCAGGCCTCCCACTATGAAAATGTCCTTTAGTCTCCATACCTCTAACATGCCATTCATCTGAACATTTAGGAATCTAGAAATTTAGTACAAGGGCAGTACAAAATGGAATTTCAATAGGGAGATATGTACAGATAGAGGATGGGTGACACCTGGCTTGAAAGCAGCCCCCGTGAAAGGGATTTGGGAGTCATAATAGACCACATGCTGCAGCTAAAAAGGTCAATGCAGTCCTACGATGCACCAAACAGAGCCTTGCATCTACATGGAAGGGAGTCACTGTCCCACTGCTTTGGTCAGAACTTCTACCATTCAAGGAGATGGACAAACTGGAATGAGTCCAGAGAAGGGCAGTCAGAATTGTCTAAGGCTTGGAAGCCAAATGTTATGCAGAGTGGCTTAAGGAGCTTGGTATGTTGAGCTTGGAGAAGAGAAAGTTGAGAGAAGAGGACATGAGACCCATATAAATAGTTTAAAGCCTGCCACATTGAGGAGGGAGAAGCTTGCACCATGCTTCTCTGGAGACTAGGACACAATTGAGCCATGGATTCACACTACAAGAAAAGCGATTCCACCAAAATATTAGGAAAAACTTCATGATGGTAAGAGATTTTGGAAGTCCTAGTGGAATCTCCTCTAGAGGTTTTTAGACACAATGGATTAAACCCTTGTGCTGGCAGGACCGTTGACTTGAAGGTTGGGTTGCTGACCTGACGGTTGCCAATTTGAATCCAACCCGCAGAGAGCACGGATGAGCTCCCTCTATCAGCTCCAGCTCAATGTAATGGAATCATGTAATTTTACGGTGCCCCTGGTGGTGCAATGGGTTAAACCATTGTGCTGGCAGGACTGCTGATTGAAAGGTTAGTGGTTTGAATCTGGGGAGTGGGGTGAGCTCCCATCTGTCAGCTCCAGCTCCATGCGGGGCCTCCCACAAGGCTGGTAAAACATCAAAAACATTCGGGCGTCCCCTGGGCCATATCCTTGCAGACAGCCAATTCTCTCACACCAGAAGCAACTCAGTTTCTCAAGTTGCTCCTGACACACACACACAAAAGCAGAGGCTGGATGGCCATCTGTCCAGGGTGCTTAGATTGTTTGGTTCCTGCATGGCAGGGAGTTGTCATGTTTTCCAGTTCTATGATTCAACAATTTTGTGAAAGTTCTAAGTGTGAATGATTTTCAGCATCCGACTGTCTGCAATGCAAGGACGGTGACGATTAAGGAGAAAATCCTTGTGGTGCAGAATTGTTATTTGTTTTCACTTTTGTCCCTCCGAAACTTTAATCCTCTTATGCATTTATGTTGACTTATGCAAGTCCGACCGAAAGGTCATCTGCTCTAGTATTCCAGATCTTGTAATTGCTAGTGATGCTTAATAGTCTGACTTGCCAACCTTCTTCTTTTGGGAGTTGGGAAATACATATGATGAATGTTTCTTCTCTTTCCTTTCCTTCAGTGAATTCAAAGCATATTAGCTGCCCTCTGCCCATTTATTTTCATCATAGCCCTGTAAGGTAGGTCTAGCTGAGAAAGAGTGATGGGTTCAATGTGGCTGAATGGGAATGAGAAGGCAGGATCACCAAAGTCCCAATCCAGCTTTATCACCACTACTACTCTATACTGTTGTTTCTGACTTGTGGCAACCCTAATGCAAATCTATCACAACTTTTTCTTCACAAGATGTTTTCACGTGGGTTTGCTTTTGCCTTCCTTTGAGGCGGAGAGAGTGTGACTTGCTCAAGTTCTCCGATGAATTCAGTAGCCGAACAGAGATTCAAACCCTGGTCTCCACAGTCGTGCTCAGTGCTCAAATCACTACAGCACACCAACTCTTTAAAAGTGACTGATGCAACTTTTTCCTGCAGTTGCATAAGCCACTTTTAAAGTCTCTTAGGCAAGATTTGTCCAGAAGCATTGGCTTTCCTTTGAGGCCAAGAATGCACATCTTGCCCAAGGTCATCTAGAGGGTTTCTGTGATGAACCAGGGATTCAAACTCCAGAGTTGTACTGCAGTGTTCAAACTAGTGGTGCTTTCATATACCGATGTACAGGTATACATATTTATTGTATGTTGGAAAAACAAAGCACCCTTCTTTGAACTGAGAAGGTTTTCTTTAATAATTTATTATCCAAAATCAAAACAGAGCAGATAAAAGCCAGGTTAGGTTCACATCTGAAGCCAACATGGTATAGTGTTTGGAGCATCGGATTACAAATCTGGAGACCTGGGTTTGTATATCTGCAGTGACCTTGGACAGGTCAAACTCTCTCAGCCTCAAAGGAAGACAACGGCAAACTTCCTCTGGATGTATATTGTCAAGAAGAGGGTTATAGAAATCACCTTGTGCCATAGTCATTCGAGTGTGGAGACTTGGGTTCAAATCCTGTCTCAGCTATTAAACCTGTTGCTGAATTTAGCCAAGCCACACTTGCTCAGGCTCAGAGGAAGGCAACAGTAAACCTTTTCTGAACAAACCTTGCCAAGAAAACCCCATTGGGTTTAAAGTTGCTATAGGTCAGAAATTAATCGGAAGCACACAGAAATAACAAAGTTCAAAACTATTTGTCTTGCATTGTTTGCATTAAAATGTTTTTTTTCCTCATGGTGCTATGTTTCAGGCAGATGTATTTGCACAATTTTGGATAATGTGAAAAAATAAGAATTCCAAGAACAGCCACTTCCTATGCTGGGAATAATCTTTGCACATTCAGCAAAATCCCCCTTTTTGCATTCCATTTTTAAATGCAAAAGGAACAGGGTCTGCGGGGAACAGTTGACTTCTGGGAAGATATATTGGAAATGAGAAAATAAAAAAGATCTGAAGACTGAGGCTGGGGAATATGTGAGTGACAGGAGCCAGGAAATGCTAGAGATAGAAAAGCTAAGGGGATTCTCAAATCCTCCAACCTAACTACCCACTCCTTATTACTGAAAGCTTTGCTCATTCTGCATCTGACAGAAGAGATTTCACAGCAGGGCTCAGATTGACAAGAATATATTTTTTTTCTGCTGAAAAATCGAAGCAAGGCATTTTCTTAGGCAAGGAATATTTGGAGATAGTTTTTGCCAGGAGCCTACAGCTCCAGTTTCCCATTCAAGTCTTGATTAGGACTGTCCCTACTTAGCTTCCAAGATCAGATAGAAACTGCTACTTTAGGGATATTTAGATCCTGAGCAAGGTAGGCTAAACATATTACAAATACAATTAGAATTCAGAAAAAATTGAAGATTCGACAGTGTTTAATCTACTGGCTGAGTGTCCCCTATGCAAAATGCTTTGGTTTTGGTTTTTCCTCCTGATTTTGGCATGCCTGTATTTGCATATATATACAGATCCTGGAATTGGGACCCAAGTCTAAAAACAAAATTACTTTATATACATAGCTTGGAGCTAATTTTATACACAATATTTTTAATAATCTTGTGCATGAAACAAAGTTTGGGTATACCGAAATATCAGAAAGCAAAGGTGTCACCATCTCAGGCTGGTTTGACACTGCATAATATGACAATGTAGATCAACATCAACCCATTTTTGGATTTGGAAATATTTCAGAATCCCAGATTCGAGATTTATTTATCGTATCAGAAGCAAACTGAGGGTACAGTTGTAATGTATATTAAAACACACACAAAGTTTAAAAACTTGACATTATACTAAATGTCCTTTGACCAGAAACTGGCCACTTGAAGTGCCTCTGGTGTTGTTATAAGAAGGTCCTCCATGTGCATGTAGCAGGGCTCAGGCTGCATTATAGTAGGTAGCCTTCGGTTTGCTCTTCTCCACATTTGCATGTCGTGGACTCCACTTTGTGGCCCCATTTAAGATATGCTCAACATGTATCCATTTTTAAAATTTTTTAAAAGAAACCAGCACATTGGTTAGACAGAACTATTTGTGAAGAAGGGTAGCACAAAGAAAATCCAACACATTGTTTAGGCAGAAGGGACAGGACTTTAAAATGCTTTCAGCCTTCTGTGGAAGGAGTGTAGGAAGAATGTCAATCTAACTCTCTGATCGTAAATCTGAAAAAATGAGATGTAGAGTCATGTAGATTCTGGATTTTGGTGACTTCTGGTCAAGGGACCATTGGACCATGGCAAAGAAGTGAATTTGCTTTGTGTTTTAGTCCCAACTTGAAACAAGCTATCCAAAGATCCAAAATTTTGGTCTAGCTATCCAAAATGCCAGATCTAGAATGCAGTTACACTATAGAATGAATGCATCTTGTGACACCACTTGAATTGCCACAGCTCATTGCTATTTGACCCTGGGAGTTGTAGTTTCACTAAGCCTTTAGCCTTCTAAAATGGTGGTTGGGACCCCTGAGGGGGAGTTGTGAGGGGGTGTCAGAGGGGTTGCCAAAGACCAATATTTTCTGTTGGCCATAGGGGTTCTGTGTGGTAAGTTTGTCCCAATTCTATCGTTGGTGGTGTTCATGGTGTTCTTTGATTGTAGGTGAACTATAAATCCCAACAACTATAACTCCCAAATTTCAAGATCCATTTCCCCCAAAGTCAGATGTTCAAATTTAGGCATACTGAGTGTTTGCACCAAGTTTGGTCCAGATCCATAATTGTTTCAGTCCGCAGTGCTCTCTGGATGTAGGTGAACTACAACTCCAAAACTCAAGGTCAGTGCCCACCAGACCCTTCCAGTATCTTCTGTTGGGAGTTCTGTGTACCAAGTTTGGTTCAGTTCCATCATTGGTGGAGTTCAGAATACTCTTTGATTGTAGGTGAACTATAAATCCCAGCAACTACAACTCCCAAATGAAAACATTTCACCACACAAGTATTCAAATTTGGGCGTATCGGGTATTTGTGCCAAATTTGGTCCTGTAAATGAAAGTATGTCCTGCATATCAGATATTTGCATTATGATTCATAAGAGTAGCAAAATGAGTTATGAAGTAGTAATGAAAATAATTTTATGGTTGGGGGTCACCACAACATGAGGAACTATATCAAGGGGTCACAGCATTAGGAAGGTTGAGAACCACTATTTTATGCCAAAGAGTGTTCATGCCTCACCAAAGTACAACTCCCAGGATTCCATAGCATTAAGCCGCAATTGTTAAAGTGGTGTCAAACCGCATTCATTCTACAGTGTAGATGCACCTTGAGTTGTCTGGAGAAGATTCAGGCACCTTCTCCAGTGAAATTCTCTCCTTCCACCAGCGTTTTCTTTAAACAGGCGTTTGGGAATTCGCGGGTTGTGCAGAAGGATCATTAATGGGGTGGGTGTACTGTACTTTTGTGCACATGGTTATATATATTTTAAAACTGCTTCCATGCTGCTTTAAATTACTGTCATTGCAATACATTAGTTTACTGAACCGTTTTTCGGAAAAAAAATAATCTTTTATATAACAACTTTTTTAGCAGCACTTTGTTTTCACTTATGCTGTGTGCTGACCCATGTTGAGAGAAAGGCAGGATAGATCAGGCATGGGCAAAGTTGGGACCTCCAGGTGTTTTGGACTTCAGCTCCCACCATTCCTGGCCTCAGGCCCTTTCCTTTCCCCCCTCAGCCGCTTAAGCGGCTGAGGGGGGAAAGGAAGGGGCCCGAGGCCAGGAATGGTGGGAGTTGAAGTCCAAAACACCTGGAGGTCCCAACTTTGCCCATGCCTGGGATAGATGCTATATAGATAAATAGTTTGAACTCACTTTCGGTGCCTTGGCTCAGTGCTATGAATCCTGCAAGTGGTAGTTTTAAAAGGCACTTCACCTTCTCTGCCCAAATATATTGGTGCCTGACCAAGCTACAAATCCCAGGCTACCATAGCATGCATCCATGGGAGTTGAACTGGTGTCAAGCTGCATTAGTTCCACAGTGTAGATGCACCATAGGAGACACTGTTTCAGTGTCTTAAGGAAAGAGGCTGTTGGTGGAAGTCAGGCAAAACAAAGGCAAATTGATCGGCCAAAGCTCAATTTGGAGGTAAGGGGAGGAATACCCGATCAATGGAAAGAGAAAGTCACAAAATCATATAGATCAGTTTCCCCCAGAGAGACAGGGTAGGCGGTGAAGAAGGAAGGAAGGAAGGAAGGAAGGAAGGAAGGAAGGAAGGAAGGAAGGAAGGAAGGAAGGAAGGAGAGAAGGAAGGAAGGAAGGAAGGAAGGAAGGAAGGAAGGAAGGAAGGAAGGAAGGAAGGAAGGAGAGAAGGAAGGAAGGAAGGAAGGAAGGAAGGAAGGAAGGAAGGAAGGAAGGAAGGAAGGAAGGAAGGAAGGAAGGAGGGAGGGAGGGAGGGAGGGAAGGAAGGAAGGAAGGAAGGAAGGAAGGAAGGAAGGAAGGAAGGAAGGAAGGAAGGAAGGAAGGAGAGAAGGAAGGAAGGAAGGAAGGAGGGAGAGAAGGAAGGAAGGAAGGAAGGAGAGAAGGAAGGAAGGAAGGAAGGAAGGAAGGAAGGAAGGAAGGAAGGAAGGAAGGAAGGAAGGAAGGAAGGAAGGAAGGCAGGAAGGAAGGAAGGAGAAAAGGAAGGAAGGAAGGAAGGAGCGAAGGAAGGAAGGAAGGAAGGAAGGGATAATTTATAGACCCCCAACTGAGGAATTTTATCCTTGGTGGAGGATAAGGAGCCACGGTGACACAAAGTTGGATTACTGACCTGACAGTTGCCCCCCAGCAGGATGGTAACACATCCGGGCGTCCACTGGGCAACGTCTCTGTAGATGGTCAATTCTCTCACACCAGAAGTGACTTGCAGTATTCATTTATTTATTTATTTATAGTATTTATATTCCACCCTTCTTTCTCACCCCGAAGGGGACTCAGAGCGGATCACAATGCACATATACACGGCAAACATTCAATGCCATTAGACATACAACACAGAAACAGTGGCAATTTAACATTCCAGCTTCATGAAGGTATACTCGATTCTGGCCACAGGGGGAGCTGCCGCTTCACCATCTACTTGTGACACCGAGTCCTTGATGGAGTACTTCCTCATTCTTCCGCACACACGCTGCAGGACATTTTTATGGTGCCGTAAATTAGTTAAATTAACCTCCCCACATAAAGCGGTACCTCAATTTCCTACTCGACAGATGCAACTGTCATTCGGGCTGCATAGGTCAACAGCAAGCTAGACTATTTAATGGCCGGGAGCTCACTCCGACCCGGGATGGCTTTGAACTCATGACTTCTCAGTCAGTAGTGATTTATTACAGCTGGCTACTAACCAGCTACGCCACAGCCCGGTCCTGCATCACAGCCTAGTATGTTCTCAAGTTGTTTCTGACACAATTTTTTTTTTTTTTTAAAAAAACCTTTGTGCAGTGGTTTAAGCGTTCAGTTGTGATCAAGGTTTGAATTGTCATTGAGCCATAGAAATCCACTTTGTCCAAGTCACACTCTCTCGGCATCCAAGAAAGGCAATGGCACAATAATAAAAACTACTGCAAAATCAAATCAAGACATTTCAAGTGATCCCAGGTGGAGGAGCCCCATTGGCTCAATTGCGGAATGGAGAATCTATACATTGGCCAATCCAGTTGATTCAATAGCTCTATTCTAGTCAGAATTATCATTAGGATTTGGGCCCTAGTTTTCCCTTGACAGTATTTTGAACTATACCCAGCTATGGACTCTTAACTGGCCAGGTAGAGGGACCTTTAAACTGAGGTCTACTCTATCACCTTTATTATGTTGTAACTGCCCTTTGTAACCATATCAGGTTCATTTTAAAAATATAGCTAATTAAGTAGTTTTTATCTTTTACACGATGTGTTGTTTAAACTGCTTTTGTTGCTGTAGCATGTCTTCAAATCATGTCAGTGTGATAGAATCACCTTCTTTGGAGCTTTTTAAACAGAGGATGGATGGTTATCTGTTGGGAGAGCTTTGAATTGTGTATTCCTGTATGGCAGAATGGGGTTGTACTGGATGGCCCCTCGGGTCTCTTCCAACTCTATATTTCTAAGATACTATGGGGTCACCATATGTCATTAGGGCTTTGGTTGTGTCTTCCTACATGGCAGAAGGAATTGGACTGGTTGGCCTTTGTGGTTTCTTCCATCTCTGTGATTTGTTGCACAGTGTTAAACTACAACTTCTGGAGACCAGTGTTTGGATCTCTGGTTGGCCATGAAAACCCACTGTATGAGCCCATAGAAGTCAAACACCCTCAGCCCCCGAAAACTATGTATTAGATTCGCCTATCATTGACATTTCCATTTTAACATTAGGAAGAATGTCCTGATAATAAGACAGTGATGGCCAACCTATGACACGCGTGTCAGCACGGACACGCCTAGCCATTTTTGCTGCCACGCTGCCACATGCAGATTGACTGGATGAGTATGTCTTTTGTGGCCAAATTTGGTGTGATTTGGTCCAGTGGTTTTGTTGTCTACTCCATGGGAATTATGCACATTACATTTATATATATATATATATACACACATATATACACATATATACACAGTAGAGTCTCACTTATTCAACATAAACGGTCCGGCAAAATGTTGGATAAGCGAATATGCTGGATAATAAGGAGAGATTAAGGAGAAGCCTATTAAACACCAAATTAGGTTATGATTTTACAAATTAAACACCAAAACATCATGTTAGACAACAAATTTGACAGAAAAAGTAGTTCAATACGCAGTAATGCTACGTAGTAATTACTGTATTCACGAATTTAGCACCAAAATATCATGATGTATTGAAAACATTGACTACAAAAATGCGTTGGATAATCCAGAACGTTGGATAAGTGAATGCTGGATAAGTGAGACTCTACTGTATATAGAGAGATAGATAGATTATTATTATATCATTCTATTATTCTATTATTATTGTAGTATATTATTATATTATTACTATTATTATATTATTCATTATTCATGACTACATTGAAACTAGAATAGAGAGAAATCAGCGTGGAAACTGCAAGAGGGACCATAGATTGTTGTACATGGAAATAAGGGTAGTAAATAGTTTTTGATTTATTGAATACAGTTATATATTACAATTATTTTTGTAACAACATTTTTGTTATTTAAACTATACATATTGCAAAATTATGGGGTTTTTTTCCGAAGTGGCACACCACCCAAGTCATGCTAGGTTTTTTGGTGAATTTTGACACACCAAGCGCAAAAGATTGCCCATCATTGTAATAAGAGCTATTTGAATGTGGAACACACCACCTGGGAATGTGGTGGAGACTCCCTCTTTGGAGGCTTTGAAGCAGAGGCTGGGCGGCCATCTGCCAGGAGTGCTTGGATTGTGTCTTCCTAAATTTATTTATTTATTAACAGCATTTATATTCCGCCCTTCTCACCCCGAAGGGGACTCAGGGCGGATCACATTACACATATAGGCAAACATTCAATGCCTTTAAACATAGAACAAAGACAAGACAAACATAGGCTCCGAGCAGGCCTCGAACTCATGACCTCCTGGTCAGAGTGATTCATTGCAGTGATTCATTGCAGCTGCTCTCCAGCCTGCGCCACAGCCTGCCTCAATGGCAGAATAGGGTTGGACTGGATGGCCCCTGGGGTCTCTTCCAACTCTATATTTCTAAGACACTATGGGGTCACCATAAGTTAATGTTGACTTGATGGCAAATAATTCTAGACTCAAAGTTAAATTGGTACAGTCAAATTCTCTGTAGGCTTTTAAGCAGAGGCTGGATAGCCTTCTGTTGGGAGGGTTTGGATTGGGTTTTCCTGCCTGGCAAAATTGGGTTGGACTGGATGGCCTTTGTGGTCTCTTCCAGCTCTATGTTTCTATGATTCCCAACCTCTATCAGCCTTAGGGTCACCATAGGTCAGAAGCAGCTTGAAGGCACACAACAACTATGGTGAAGAGTCAGTGTGATGACGCACTTTGCGCATTAGACTTAGCCTCTGGGGTTGAAATCCTTGCTCAGACACAGAAGCCTGCTAAGCGACCTTGGGCAAGTCATGCTCCTCAACCTAACAGAAAAGCCATAGGAAGCCTAGCAAATCGTGCCAAGAAAACCCTAGGACAGGGTTTCCATAAATCGCAGCCGACTTGGAGGCAACAGCAAGCCTAATTGGACCTGACAACGCTTACCCCCGGCCATGGCGACTCATTCCTTCTCTCCCCTTCTTTGCCTTTCCCCATCCGCTCAAGCCAAGCAGTGGCACATGGAGGTCACAGGTGCCTGGCGCATCGGGGTGGATCCTGCCCTTTCTGAGGTGGCGCATTGATCGCACAGAAAGGCCCGCCTGCGAGCATCCTTTCCACACGGCCGAGTCCCCACTCAGGGCATAAGTGTGCATTGAAAAAACACATAGGGAGGGGGAGAGGAGGAATCTTCCCTTTGTGAACCAGGAAAGAGAGGCACTTTGACTGCATTAAGGAGCAATCAATGTCAAGTGATCTCAAGGAGGAATCTCAAGAGTCAGGGGGGGAAAAGCATGAGAGGGAATGAAAGAGTGCTCTCTCGCTCGCATTAGGACTGGCTGGCTCTTTCCTTCCCTCTCCCTCCCCCTCTTTTTCCCCTACTTTCTCTCCCCTTAATTCAGAAATACCTGCTCAGGAGCTTTGAGGCCTCCTTTTTTCCCATAGCATGAAAAAGCTGAGCCAAGCATAAAAACGCCGCATGCTATTTCTTTCTCGATAGAGGCAGGGGTGCCCTTGAGAAGAGAAGAGAAGTGCTTCTGGAGCATACCAGCACATACAGGTTTGAATCATGCTGACTGAGTACCAACTGAGCAAATGCCTTCATTATTTTATTTTTATTTTTTGCACCAGGAAGCAAGGTAGGTCAGAGGCTTAATGGGGCCGGTTCTGCAGCAAGCAAGCATTAGGGCTTGCTTCCTTGAATCATCTTCAACCAAGATGAGGAAAAGAAAACACAAGCTGGGATAAGACTCGCTTTCCAGTTCTGCTCATACGTTTCCTAGGATGAAAACCAGAATATGCCCAGATCGGAAACTTATCGATGACATGACATGTAGACTCATAATGCAGGCCCCATCTACACTGCCATATAATCCAGTTTGAAACTGCACTATATGATCAGCGTAGACCAGGAATGGACAAACTTTGGCCCTCCAGGTGTTTTGGACTTCAACTCCCACAATTCCTAACAGCCGGTAGGCTGTTAGGAATTGTGGGAGTTGAAGTCCAAAACACCTGGAGGGCCGAAGTTTGCCCAGGCCTGGTATAAAGTCTTGTAATCCAGTTCAATCCATTTAGATTGCATTATATGAGTCTACCTTGGCCATATAATGCAGCTTTAAACTAGTTCATCAATGGCAGTTTAGTTGCGTTGAACTGCATTATGTGCATCTATTATGCATTATATGGCAGTGAAGACAAGGCTATTAACACAAGTTAAGGGTGCATTTTTGGAGCCCCCGGTGGCGCAGCGTGTTAAAGCGCTGAGCTGCTGAACTTGCGGACCGAAAGGTCACAGGTTCAAATCAGGGGAGCAGAGTGAGTGCCCGCTGTTAGTCCCAGCTCCTGACAACCTAGCAATTCGAAAAACATGCAAATTTGAGTAGATTAGTAGGAATCGCTTCAGCAGGAAGCTAATTGTGCTCCATGCCGTCATGCCAGCAACATGACCTTGGAGGTGTCTACGGACAACACCAGCTCTTTGGCTTAGAAATGGAGCTGAGCACCAACCCAATGACTGGACATTAAGTCAGGGGGAAACCTTTACCTTTACTACACTGTAGAAATAACATTTTGGTGCCACTTTAATTGCTATATCTCTATGCTATGGAATAATAGTAGTTGGAGTTTTAAAAAATCTTTAGCTTTCTCTGCCGAAGAGAGCTGGTGCCGCCTCAAATGACATTGCACGGAGCCATGGCACGTAGTGGTGTCAAACTGCATTACTTCAACAGTGTAGACACAACCTTGGAAATCCTGCAGCAGTTTGCATTTGCCTGAACTACTGAAAAGGGCAAAATGACATCCAAAGTGTTAATGTCATTCATAGGCTGTATGTACATTGTAGAATTAATGTAGTTTGGCACCTCTTGAACTGCCATGGCTCAATGGTATGGAATCCTAGGAGGTGTAGTTTCATAAGGCCTTCTTTAGCCTTCTCTGGTGCCTACGCAAACTACAAATTTCAGTATTCCATAGCACTGAGCCATGGCAGTTCAATTAGTCAATCTGCATTCATTTTGCAGTGTAGATCCACCTTTAGCTGGACAAAGGAGATGGCAGAGGATTAATTAGGAGTGTCCCAGGCAAACAGGAAGATTTGGAGGCTCTGTGCTTACAATACAATCAGTATTTTTGGTTTTGGAACAGAGCTAGTTTTCACATAGCATTCTTAAAGCACCTCTGAGCATGCACAGAGAGCATTTCCTGCACAGTGCTCACAATACTGCTGTGATTTTGGGTTTCAAAATAGGGCAAGTTGGCTTAAAGTATCTAGAATTTAAGATATCCCTGCCCGTTCCTTAAAGACCCTCTGAGGCTGCACAGAGTGCATTTCCCATATGCTTCCGCCTCCGGCAGGCTCCATCCTTTTCCAAATTCACCTGCGCAGCACACCAGAGATAAGGAACTCATTTTGTGATAATCATTTCGAGCCGCTTGCGAGGCAAGAAGCACAGAATGAGCGATTCCCATCGATGTACACGTCTCCTTTTTTGCACCCTTGGGGATGGAAGAGCCTTTTCCTGAAAGAGTTTGCAAGCTCTCGGTTCAAGGAGAACGAAGGAGGGAGGGCAACCATGCTGCGCTTTCCGGGGAAGGTGTGAAAAATTGCTGAGGAAAGCAATTTCGCTTTCTATTTTTTTCCCACCAACCTGTGTGTGACTACACTTGGTAAACAAGAGAGCAAAGCAGAGAAAGAGAGGAGAGAAAGCTTGAGTCTGGGAGGGAAGAAAGAAGGCGATATCGGCTAAATCCCTTGAAGGTCACATTCCCAACATCACCCCCAACATCAGCAGAAAATGTGAATTTTTAACCCATAGCCAAGGACACCTTCTTGCCTTGACAGAAAGCCCAAAGAAGTGTCTAATGTGTATACGTGTGTGTAGATATATATATAATCTGTTCATACAGAACTGCACACAAAACTGATATTCTAGAAGGGACACAGGAGTAGAGTCATGGAAATAAGGTCATTTCCACTTTGTGAATCTTTCTTTACTGTCATAGACCAGCATAAGATTTTGTGATTTTGACCTTCAAAAGACAGCATAGGCTGAATCTACATTGACCACATAATGCAGTTCCTGCACTATATGGCATTGGATACATTATATAATGCATTCAATGCAATTAAGCTGCATTATATGTGTCTGCACTGACCATATAATACAGTTCCAAATTGCATGACAAGACAGTGTAGATCTGTTCAACGAGTGGTTTCAGTGGAATTGTTTTTGGTCCTCAGCAAATCCATCCTCTGTTTAGAGATACTGTTGCTGTCCTTTCTTTGGAAAGAAATAAGCAATAGAGCAAAACCTTGGCACCCCTAATTTGGAAGCAGACAGTTCTCTCTTTCTTAAGGTGCATCCACACTGTAGAATTAATGCAGTTTGATACTGCTTTAACTGCCATGGCTCAATAGTATGGGATGTTGGGAGTTGTAATCTGGGGAGGGCTCAGCACTCGTGAGAAGAGAAGGCTCCAAACCTTATGAAATTCAGGACTTGCACTAATTTTATTCTTAAAGGAAGCAGCGAGTGAGTAGCTGTAGCTATTTTTTTTCCTGCTGCAAGAGGTTGGCACATTTTGGGAAGACTGATCACTCTCGTTCAGCTCCATCCATTTGCCTAGAAAAGCTTGCCCTGCTCTGGTTATTCTGCTTACAACCAATGCTTGGGAAGCAAGAGTATCCAGTGGCCTGTTGTCAGCAGTTTGGAGTTAAGACTCCCCGGGGTTTTTCAGATGGAAGAACTGGGCACCGCATGGCGCACAATAATGTGTTTGCACATGTGCGCATCGGAGAGGAGAGGCATTCACCCCCAGCTTGAAGCATAGGAAATTATGGCAAAAAATGCTGCAGATGAATTGTTGATAGAGGTTTTGCTGGAGGGGGTGGGATTTGCTGGAAGCCCGCTTTCTTTTGCACAAAGGCTCCTCTTACTGGACACTTTGGAGAACTGCAAATGAAGCTGGCCTCCTCCATCCCATGTCTCTTCCATTGCATTTTTCTTAAGAATAGAGACGGTTCTTGTTGTTGTGAGTCTTCAAATTGTTTCAGACTTTTTATGAGGTTTTCCTGGCTAGAGTTGCTCTGAATTCTGCCTTTGTTTTACTCTGAGGCTGAGGGACTGTATCCATGGCTGAACAGAGATTGAAACCTTGGTCTCTCCAAGTTGTATGTCTAGTACTCAAATGGGATGTCAAAATACACTTATGGTTCTTTTACCGAGTGGCTTTACTCTGCCCCCGGTGGCACAGTGTGTTAAAGTGCTGAGCTGCTGAACTTGCAGACCGAAAGGTCACAGGTTCAAATCCAGGGAGCATAATGAGTGCCACCTGTTAGCCCCAGCTTCTGCCAACCTAGCAGTTCAAAAACATGCAAATGTGAGTAGATCAATAGGTACCGCTCCAGCAAGAAGGTAACAGCGCGCCATGCAGTCGTGCCGGCCACATGACCTTGGAGGTGTCTACGGACAATGCCGGCTCTTCAGCTTAGAAATGGAGATAAGCACCAACCCCCAGAGTCGGACACTACTGGACTTTACATCAGGGGAAACCTTTATCTTTACCTTTCCTCTGAGGCTGAGAGAGTGTGACTTTGCCCAGGATCACACAGTGGGTTTCCATAGCCAAGTGGGAATTCGAACCCTGGTCTTCCAGAATCATAATTCAACATATAAACCACTATATTGCACTTCCTTCCTACATACTTCAATTCACTGGGCATTCAACTGAAACTATAAACTAAAGGTTAAGTATCCCTTATTCAAAATGCTTAGGACCATGTGTGTTCTGGATTTCGAAGATTATTGGATTTTGGAATACAGTAGAGTCTCACTTATCCAATATTCGCTTATCCAATGTTCTGGATTATCAAACGCAATCTGCCTTTTAGTAGTCAATGTTTTTGTAGTGAATCTTTTCAATACATTGTGATGTTTTCGTGCTAAATTCGTACGTACAGTAATTACTACATAACAATGCTGTGTATTGAACTGCTTTTTCTGTTGATTTGTTGTAAAACATGATGTTTTGGTGCTTAATTTGTAAAATTATAATGTAATTTGATGTTTAATAGGCTTTTCTTTAATCCCTCCTTATTATCCAACATATTCGCTTATCCAACAATTTGCCAGCCCGTTTATGTTGGATAAGTGAGACTCTACTATACTTGTATTTGCATATATTATGAGATATTTTGGAGCTGAGGCCCAAGTCCAAACATGAATTTCATCAATACTTTATGAATTTTTTATGTGATATCATCCAACTATTTTTAGAGTTTATATGCTTTTACTTTCCATTGTTGCAGGCTGTTTTGGCTGGATTGCTGCAAACTCCTGCACAGCTTTAATATCTTTTTTGCTATGTGAAAAATATAGATTCCTAAGAAATAGGCTTTCCAGGCTCTGTCCACTGGGCTATGTTGGATCTGTTAAGTCTGAAAACAGGGCATAACCCAAGGTGCAATGCAGGAGGCTGGGCTCCCATATCTCGGCTAGCAGAATGCAAAATACATTTATTGGGAAACGAAAAACCTGGGGGATTAAAGAAAAAGAAATCTCTCTCTGGTACAGACACACAGAGAGAGCTAATTTCCTTTTCCAGCGAAGCTTTCGAAAGCAGCTAATTCTGCCAGCACCGGGCGCATAAGGCTTGGATAGAGCTCGGCAAACAAAGGAGCATCATGCATGCCTTTCCACAGCAATAAGATGTGCTTGTCCTGCCTTCTCTGGGGAAATAAGAGGAACTAAAGTGGAAAAGCAAGAGGTAGCCTCCTTTGCCAGCCTTTCTTGTCCAATTTCCTCTCCACTGATGGAGGGAGACGCCGAGCTGAGTCGGGTCAGCACACTTGTCCATGTATGTGATATATATATAAAGGAAGAATATATGGCATTGGCTACCAAGTAGACTAGTAAAGCCTTCTTCCACTGAATGACCTCTGGAGATATTTGGCACATGCTTTCAGCCAAGATAGCTGGGGAGGATAGGAAGTGTGGTCCCACCAAGAGCAGTTAGCTCCAAGATCATACATTCTGGGGGTAATCCGGAGTGTCAAACTTCAGATCGGCCCCATGATGGTTTTGACTGTCAGTTTAATGGTGCTGGATAGTCATCCTTAGCATTCCCATCCCATTCTCGTTGTTGTAGTGGTCAGCAGGCATGACGTGGCTAGTGTTCATCGCTCATCACCTGGAGTGATGTAGACCAGGGAAGAAAAGAGGGGGAATTGTCCCTTCTCTTCTCCAATCACCAACGTCACTCCAGGCAACAAGTGACAGACACTAGCCATGTCACTAGCTGTCCATGGCTATGATGAGAGCCGAAGGGGAATGGTGAATGCCATCCCATGCTCACAGGCTGCCTAAATCTGGGGAACACGGGGTGGCCGTGTAAACATTTGCAGCTGGGTCTGCCTCTGAACTGGCCCAGACTTCTTACACAGACCCGAAGTCACTTTTTGCTCCAGATTCTGGAGGATAATTGATCAACCTGCAAATTAATGCAGTTCGAGGCTGCATTAAGCAATCTTGATCTGTGTTAATCCAAGTCAGCTGTGTGTGTGTGTTTTGCAGCTGCAACAGAGATGATTCACCCCCTTTTCATGATAAAACATTAGTGTTGATGAGCCCCAGGTTGGGGAAGGCTGACTGAGAAGAAATGAATGGCAATGGGTGCCTGCTGTGCTCTGGGGAGATGGTCAAGATACTTAAGAAGAGCACTTCTTACTATCCATCCTCCAACTTTCCCAATTTGGCAGGAACAATCCCAATTAGAGTCACCTATCCACATTTGCTGAGGTTACAGGCACAGGACCCCCACAAAACTGAAACCTCTCTAGAAATGTAAGTCATACAGCATGACTCTGTGGTATAAATGATAATCAAGGTGGCCAACTGCAACATACACTTGCTGCAAAGAGACAATAGTTTTTTCTCACACCCTGGACATTCCACAGATACTTAAACTCCTCTTGCCTAGTTTCCAACAGACCTCACAACCTCTGAGGATGCCTGCCATAGATGTGGGCAAAATGTCAGGAGAGAATGCTTCTGGAAGATGGCCACAGCTCAGAAAACTCACAGCAACTCGGATGGTAGACTGTTTCCCTGAATTGAGCAAGATGATGCAATTTTACATTCCGTTGAACTGTACAGTGGTGGTGAGAACATTTGAAGAACTAAAAGAGAGTCCTCTGTACAACTGTGATACCTCTTCCCAATCTGGACTCCTTTTAGCTGTCCTGAATGCTGAATTTCTAGTAACTATACACATCCTAAAAATGTGTCTTTCATCATTTCTTGAGCTTAGCTAAACATCAGCAAGAATAGATATGGATATTTTCTGTAATCTGCAACATGTTGACAGTCTCGTAGAAAAACCAGGGAGATACACACAGAATCTGTGAACGAATTGTAGGAGATCTTTGACACACCAAGGTCAGTGGTGGAGTCTATGGGTAGAGAAATTAGGATTCATCACATCTGTTCAAGGCAGACTTGTAAAAGCAACATCTAGGCAATTTCACCAACCCCAATGGAATATTGTAGAATAAATGTATACATCCCATTTCTGGACTTTTTCTGCAGTCAGCTTCAAGAAAGGCTTACAAGGCACAGGGAAGTAGTTCAGGAACCGCACGTGTTCCTCCATATTAATTGTAGCATCTAAAATCCAATTTGAACAAATGCATAGAACTTTACAATGAACGCCTTCGAGATACCGACACACTGATGGAAGAATTTGGCCTGTGTAGTAGAAAATGGAAAAATATGACACCTGCAGAAAAACCATCTTGTGTTTCCAACAGGCATTGTGGTATTCTTCTTTAACCACTAAATCAGCAATTAAAAGCCATTTTCCGGGTCTTTTAGACTTGAACATTTGTAGCTAAAATAGAAATTTGATTTAATTTAGTCTATATAAAATATCGAATAAGTAATAGAATTTAAATTATTTTGTGTTATGGACCTACTCTTCATGATTTGCTAAAAAAATTATTTCCTCCCCCTACCCTCACCTTTTTTTTTCTGGCTACAGGCCAGGTAAATCCCCCCAACCTTTGATGCACTATTTTGTGTCTGCATATAAATTGGCATGCCATGTTGGTTAGAACAAGGGGAAAGGACTATGTGAGAGCTCAAGCCCATGTTTCTGGGCATCTGTGATTTTCTGAAACTCTTTTGCTAACCTCTCTATTAACACAATCTCTATTGTGTCTCATAGGTTATCTCCAAAGTTGCCTCTCATCGTCCGGCTATAAGAACGAGAAGAAGAAGCCGGGGCTCCACTTGCCCTCCTCGGACCCGATCTACGTGCCAATCCATGAGGATTACAGCGACCCGGAGAGCCCCCAGTCCAGCCTCTCCTCCCACTACTTCCATGGCGAGGCTGCCGTCACCGAGAGCTACTCGATGGATGCCTTCTTCATCACCGACGGGCGCTCCCGGCGCCGGAGTGAAGGCCCTCGGCGGGGGAACCACCGCCACTCCTGCAATGAGTGCGGCAAGACCTATGCCACGTCGTCCAACCTCAGCCGGCACAAGCAGACCCACCGCAGCCTGGACAGCAAGATGGCGAGGAAGTGCCCAACCTGCAACAAGGCATATGTCTCTATGCCAGCGCTGGCCATGCACATCCTGACCCACAACCTGAAACACAAGTGCGATGTCTGTGGTAAGGCTTTCAGCCGGCCCTGGCTGCTGCAAGGACACATGCGCTCCCACACGGGCGAGAAACCTTTTGGCTGCTCTCACTGCGGCAAGGCCTTTGCTGACCGCTCCAACCTGCGAGCCCACATGCAGACCCACTCAGCCTTCAAGCACTACAAGTGCAAGCAGTGCGAGAAGACCTTCGCCCTCAAGTCGTACCTCAACAAGCACTACGAGTCGGCCTGCTTCAAGGGGGCTGAGCACAGCTGCGAAATGGAAAACTGAGAGGCCCTTTCCTCTCGTCCTGGGAGCAAAAGGGACCCCCGCCAGCCACATTCAGGGATCCGAAGTTAAGCAAAGAAAGCAAAAGGAGAACACGAGTGCAACCAAACCGATCCAGCTTTCTCAGCTGCTTTTAACATATCCTGGTTTCCTGCCCACTTCCACCTTTGTCCTCAGCTGACTCCAATTGCTGCAAAATGAGTCCTAATTGGAAAACTAGTTTGCACATGGTTAACTCAGCAGAACAGAGAGGAGCAGATTGAATCTTGCGCTTCCCTGTAGACTCAAGCAAAAGGAAACTGCTGCAGCACCTCCACGCTTGTCTGTTCTTCCATAATAATAATTCTGGCTACTTGGACCCACTCTGACGTTGCTTTACCACACATATCCCAGTTTTCCATTACAAAAGGTTAAAAGGTATGGCAACCTCAGGGCTTTGGGAATGAACTGCAAATCATTCAGTTAGGAGAAGGATGTTCTTGGAGAGAACCTTGGATGTTGTCAGTTCACTGGATGCTCTTCCTTCATCCAACACTTTTATGAGTTTGGAAGGAGATTGACAGTCAACACTGAGCTCCAACAACATTTGAATCCTGTTTTCTTTTTTTCCCTCCTCCCTTTTCCATATCATCAACTGAAGCAATAACGTTATCCGGTCTTGCTGGAAAGGGTCGGATGTTCTCCGAAGCAAGGCGACACTTGACTGTTTTTCAGGATTGCTGAAAGAGAAGAAGAAAGACGGGATCTCTTTTCTCTTTTTCAGACAACTCGGGGCGGGGTGGGGTGGGGACTGTGGGTTTATTTATTGTTTAATTTATTTACAGTATTTATTTCAGTGCTGCTCCTTCTCCCCTTTTCGGGGGGAAGAACAAAACGTTTCAGTGTCGCGCTCTTGGGAAGCGGCTGCCTCGGGAGTACAGAACAAATGCATATAAGCTGTGAAAACCTGACAAAGGGGATTGTGAAAATGGGGTTGTGTGTGTGTGTGCTGCTGTCGAATGTCAGGTACGGAATGGTTCAGTGAGGCGTCTGTTCACGGTTTTGAACGCAAGGAAGAGATTACCATATTATCTACTGAGTGTCGTGAAAATGGGATTTTCTTTTGTATTTGAATGAAGGATCTGAGATGCGCAGCAAAAATAGCTGGACGGGAGGGAGAATTTCTTAGCACATGCATGATTGCCAGGTGGGGTACGATACTCTGTAAATGAATGCATATGAAACAGGCTTGCCAAACTTGGTTACCGTTCGCACCAAGACAAAACATCCAGATTGGTATTACATATAGCTTGAGAGGCAACTGGAAATTTAATTCAGACATCAAACTAGGATAAGTCTCATCCAGTGAGCTTGATGGAAAAATAATAGTGTAGGCATGTATTGTTCTACCATTGTTTGCTTTCAAGTTGTTTCTTACTTAGAGCAACTCAAGGGTGAACTGATTCTGGGGTTTTCTTGGCAAGATTTGTTCATTGCCTTCCTCTGAGGCTGAGAAGTGTCCGCTGCTTAGTTTGCTAGACTTAGGTGCACTGGAAAATGAATGCAGTCTGACACAATTTTAATTTCCATGGCTCCATGTGATAGAATCCTGGGAGTTGTAGTTTGGTGAGGGATCAGCACTCTTTGGCAGAGAAAGCTGAAGACCTTGTCAAACCTCAACTTTGACGATTTCATGGCATTGTGGAAGTTAAAGTAGGGTCAAACTGGATTAATTTTACAATACAGATCACCTTAAAGAGTGATTGTGAATACAGAATAGTTACAGATGAATGAGAGTCCATCCTGAATTATTGAAATGTTCTAGATTTTGTTCCTCTTCTTATCCTGGGTTAAAATAAATTGACCAGGAGTACATCTACCAGGGACAAAATCTGGAAATTTCTGGCATTTTCAATTACAGTAGAGTCTCACTTATCCAACATAAACGGGCCGTCAGAACGTTGGATAAGTGAATATGTTGGATAATAAAGAGGGATTAAGGAAAAGCCTATTACACATCAAATTAGGTTATGATTTTACAAATTAAGCACCAAATCATCATGTTTAACAACAAATTTGACAGAAAAAGTAATTCAATACGCAGTAATGCTATGTAGTAATTACTGTATTTACGAATTTAGCACCAAAATATCACGATGTATTGAAAACATTGACTACAAAAATGGCTTGGATAATCCAGAACGTTGGATAAGCGAGTGTTGGATAAGTGAGACTCTACTGTAGTTAGGTTGCAAACTAAATCTAGATATGTTGTCAAAGGCTTTCATGGCCAGGATCACAGGGTTGTTGTATGTTTTCCGGGTTATATGGCCATGTTCCAGAAGTATTCTCTCCTGATGTTTCGCCCACATCTATGGCAGGCATCCTCTGAGGATGCCTGCCATAGATGTGGGTGAATCATCAGGAGAGAATACTTCTGGAACATGGCCATACAACCCAGAAAATATACAACATCCCTGTAAATCTAGATAATTCATCATTCCTACTTAAGTCACAACTGTGACACTGTTGTCACAATTGTTACTCCACCCCAGTCTGCTTTGTCAGCATCAACTGCATGGAGAGAAGGAGAATGTTTTCATTAGGTTTGTGGAGGTCAGGGCAGGAGAGGTTACTGTGAGTGCATCTACACTGTTGAATTAATGCAGTTTGATACCACTATAATTGTCACAGCTCAGTGCTATGGAATCCTGAGAGTTGTATAGTTTGGTGAAGCACCAGTCCTTATTGGCAGGCTACAGACCTTATAAAACTACAATGCCCATGATTCCATAGCATTGTGCAATGGTAGTTAGAGTAGTGTGAAGCACTCTTGAGTACCCTTCAGGTGAGAGAAAGCAGACTATAAATATAATAAATAGGCAAAGATATTCCCCTGACATTAAGTCATGTCTGACTCTGGAGGTTGGTGCTCATCTTCATTTCTGAGCCGGCATTGTCCATAGACACCTCCAAGGTCATGTTGCTGGCATGACTGCATGGTACACCGTTACCTTCCTGCCAGAGTGGTACCTATTGATCTACTCACATTTGCATGTTTTTGAACAGCTAGGTTGGCAGAGGCTGGGGCTAACAGCAGGAGCTCACCCTACTCCCTGGATTCGAACTGTTGACCTTTTGGTCAGCAAGTTCATCAGCTTAGCAGTTTAATCTGCTGCGCCACTGGAGGCTCCAAATATATCAATAGTGTCGAACAGCATTAATTTTACAGTTTAGATGCACCTTTTGTTAAATTAGGCCCCATCTATACTACCATATATGCAGTTTGAAACAGTGTACCCTCATATGAATCAGTTTCAAACTGCATCATATGGCAGTATAGATGAGGTCTTAGCATTACTCAGCTAAATAGTTGGTGTAGAATACTGGTCACAACAATGTATACGTTTCGACAACTCCTGCTGAAATTCCCTCTTCGACGCAAGGAACTCTCAACAATTTTCCATCTTAGATCATAGAATCATAGAATAATAGAGTTGGAAGAGACCTCATGGGCCATCTAGTCCAACCCACCGCCAAGAAGCAGGAAATCGCATTCAAAGCACCCCCGACAGATGGCCATCCAGCCTCTGCTTAAAAGCCTCCAAAGAAGGAGCCTCCACCACACTCTGGGGCAGGGAGTTCCACTGCTGAACAGCTCTCTCACAGTGAGGAAGTTCATCCAGACCCAGTCTAGGTTATCTGGAAATTCTAATGGATGTAATCTAGATCTGGAGTTGAAGGATCTCTTTGTTCATCAGTTTTACGGAGGAACCTTTGAGCATCTTCCATAACTCTGCAGGAATATGGGAGAAGGGGAGCATTGCATTTAAATAAGAATTCTTCCTCTTGAATGGCATTTCCCTTAAAATTTCTAGCATTACAGAGAGTGAGAGACATTGAAAATTAACCACCTTCGGGAACATAAAGTACTATTCTATTCCACCATCATGGTCCTTCTATTACTTTGAATGACTCTTTATTATTCTTTGAATGCCTAGAGTATACTTCTAAATATTCCGTTGAAGTTTTAAATTTCTGAAATGCTAGAAAATTGGGACTGAAAAAGTTTCAAAAGGGGGCAGATTTGTTATTTGGTGGACAAAGTCCTCCCTTTGCTAACCCGCAATGCTCAGGCCTTGTCTAAACTGGCCCAGATCCCCAATCAGGACCCAAAGGCAAATTCATGGCCCAATTTACACTGCCATATAATGCAGAGTAACTGCATTGAACTGGATTATATTGCACTGTAGAAGACTCACATAATCCAGTTCAGTCTGCATTATATGAGTTTGCACTGACCATTGTAACACAGTATGTTGTCGAAGGCTTTCATGGCCAGGATCACAGGGTTGTTGTGTGTTTTCCGGGCTGTATGGCCATGTTCCAGAAGTATTCGCTCCTGACGTTTCACCCACATCTATGGCAGGCATCCTCAGAGGTTGTGAGGTATGAAGAAACTTTCTCCATACTTTCTCCATACCTCACAACCTCACAACCTCTGAGGATGCCTGCCATAGATGTGGGCGAAATGTCAGGAGAGCATACTTCTGGAACATGGCCATACAGCCTGGAAAACACACAACAACCCATTGTAACACAGTTCAACTGATTTATATGACATTGTAAATGGGGCCTTAGATATCCAAAATGATACCCAAGGATTTCCAGATTATAATGTGGGGTAAACTGTGTGTTTCAATGAGGTTTCAATGATTCAGCTATTCTACCCAATGATAGGGCTGGTCACTGTGGCACAACAGACCTATTCATTTTTTTGTGATTTCAGTAAGGCAAAGGATTGAAAAGGTCAAGAAGGAGAGTCCAGTTGATTTTCATGTAGCTGTTTCTCAGATATTTATTGCATTGTTAAGAATCTGGTTCAGCAGTGGTGGCATTTTGGAGCACATCATGGTTTGCTTCTGCAAAACTGCGATGGTCCATGGCCACGTCTACTCCATGCCTATGTTCTCCCTCTGGCTCCAGCAAATGGGGATGGTGTGGCCCATTTTTCTTGGCATTTCAGCAAATCTGGAAGCCTCTCTGCTCAGCTCTCTCCTTGGCACCTTTGCCAGCCAATCGGAGGCACGGGATCGGGGTGCTATTCACACCATTCATGTGGGGAAGGGAGTGTGGGGTGGGGGGAGGATTTGAATGGCCCATCTGTTTCCTTTTGACGAGGAAGTTCTTTTTAAAAGAAGAAGGGAAAAAAATCCGAGCGAATGAGAAGGGGGCAGCTGCTGCCATAAATTTAGAAATATCTATTTAAATGTTCTAATTTATCCTATTTATGCTATTTATTCTTTACCAACTCATAAGGGGAGCGGGTGGGGAGGGGGGAGGAAGTGGAAAAAATGTATTTTCTTTGCATGCATGCATTTTAGTCAAGAGGGGGTTGATGTCGGTAGCAGGCAGCAGATGCATGAGATAAGGCTAGCAGCAGATGATATTTGCGCAGTGATTGTTTAAAAAGAAGAAGAGAAAGAAAAGAAAAAAACAGTTCAGAGGAATCTGAAAAGCAGGATCTCATCTCATCCATTGACTTTCATCTATGTCCAACAGGGTTTTTGTAGTCTTTTAAAGAAACACTATTTGGCCAGAACGTAAGTCACTGAACTGCCTTATACTGAGTGAAAGCTTGGAAACATTGCTTTTTGGGGAGAACCATCCCCAGCATCCCCAGCAAGCATGGCCACTTGGGTTCTGGGAGCTGTAGTCCAGGAATGGGAACATCTCAAACTCCCCACTTCATCAGAAATTTGGTTCACCCAGCCCTAGTGTTGCAGGATGGGGACCATATAACCCTCCCAATGCATTCCAGCATTCCTCATCACTTGCTACATGGTTACAATCCATTGAATATTTTTTCCCCCTCTGAATCACAGTGTAGCTATGAGGGTAGAGTTAGAATGAAGGCATTGTCCCCTATGTAAGAATTCTTCTCACCCATCCCAAGAAGTTTTCACCCAGTCCCCAGAGTTCTTGCACTGCTGAGAGATACCAAATTTTGTCCGCACTCTTGGAATGAAAATGGGATCATAGTGCTATAATTATGTCCTGTGAAAAGGTCCTTGGAGGCAGTGAAAAGGGCAATTCGCTCTTATTTTACAATCAGAGAAAGGGTGGTTTGATGAATTTAGAAGTACAGTAGCGTCTCACTTATCCAACATAAACGGGCCGGCAGAATGTTGCATAAGCGAAGATATTGGATAATAAGGAGGGATTAAGGAAAAGCCTATTAAATGTCAAATTATGTTATGATTTTACAAATTAAGCACCAAAACATCATGTTTGACAACAAATCAACAGAAAAAGCAGTCCAAAGCATGGTAACGTTATGTCGTAATTACTGTATTTATGAATTTAACACCAAAACATCGCAATATATTGAAAACATTGACTACAAAAACATTGGCTACTAACAAATTGACTACAAATAAAGATAGAATTGCATAAAATGAACTTACAGTAGCAACATTGTCGGAAATTAAATCCATAAAAAGTTCAATCCTTGCTGTCTAGAGAAACAGTTTTGGATTGGGGCAGGTGGCAAACTGCGTTGGATAATCCAGAATGTTGGATAAGCAGATGTCGGATAAGTTGGACTCTACTGTACCATGAATTCCAGTCTTGGATGAGGGCCCAAGCTGCTCCAATCTAGTTATCTCTCTGCCTCTTGGCCACTATTTTATGGGTCAATAAATGAGAATATGTTTAAGGCCCCATCCACACTGACCACTTAATGCAGTTGGTATTGGAAAAAGTGGTTTCATTATGTAGACAATTACATAGGAAATCCTGGAACCAGACTGAAGCCCGTATGATGATAACACAAAGCACTGATGTGCATTAAAGGGTTTCTTTTGTGCACTTTTGTGGGAGTTTGTTGTCTGGCCACTGCAAGTTGCATTAAGTGGTCAATGTAGATGGGGCTATAGGAACATAAGTCACCTTTAATTCTCTCTTTTAAAAAATGTATTGTCTATCTGTAGCCAATGTTACCATCAGAGTAAGACTTTGGGGCAGAATTGGGAGCAAAGGGGCAAGGGGAAACTTCAAAGATAGCAAGGCTCACTTATCTTCTAAAGAGCCTCATGCCGGGGGATACCATGTCCCAACTGCACTGAATTGATTACTGAATGAAGAGTTGATATATAGGTCCACCCAAGTGATTCCATGTTTGGCTCAGGTTAGGACTTAGATGGGATTGAGTTCCATGAAATCCAGAGTCTAAAGTTAGCTAATTGCGTTGCTGTCTCCAATATAAGAGTTAAGAGTTGAGGAAGGCCACTTTTGCTTCACCAGTGTATTTTTCATAGACTCTTATATTTCATAGACTTGGAAAATGCTACAAGAGTTGCCTAGTCCAACCTTCTGCTGTTGTGGGGCAACAAGATAAAACTGTATACTGTAACTGTATGAGCAAAAGCCATGATGGGAAAGAAATGCTTTGGGGGAAATAACTTTTCTGTATCACTGTCCCCTTCTTAATGGTCTGTGTTTTGGACTAGAGTCGTTCAATTCAATTGAAGCAAAGCATCTATGTCAAAACATCAGCTCCTTCTTCCTGCTCCTCCATGGCTGCAACTTCAGGAAATGGGAGCCCATTGGCCATCTCTATGCAACTCTCCAGGTGGACACTCTGCCGCCTGCCTCAATTTGTGCCATTTGGGCATTTGGGAACTTTTGGCACCGACGACAACAGTGATGGCTTTGCCCCTGGATGACTACATGTCTTCCCAGGATGGACACCAATCTCTCAGAAAGGAAGTATCTCAGACACAATGGGACATCACCCACAGAGACATCATCTGCTCTAGAACGCATCTGATTTTCTACCTCGGACTCTACAAAACTCCACTGGCTAATTGACTTGGTTGTCACCGTGGTTGTCTGACAATGTGCCCATGCCAGGAGTGTCAAGGCCACAACTCATCAAGCATTGTCAGTATACAAACCTTTGACAACACCACCCATGAGGAACACACCTGTGTTGCATACAGTTCAAACTCATGGGGAATATGTTCTTGGACATAACCTAGGTACACGAAGCCATGGATAAGTCAATCCTATTGGAATGAAGGACTTCTGGCCTAATAATACCATTGTTATGTTAGAAAATGCCTACATTGGCCATATTTTGCCAGAATGGGGACAAATGAAATCACAGTATAGATCCCACATATACAGGGGTTGTACTGTATACGCTTCCAAAAATATCTTATCAGAGAACTGCTCTTAGGTGCTGTTGGAACACTGTAGTTAGCAGTCAAAAGCTCTAGTGACCTCCAATAATCTACCCTATATACACATGTATAAGTCTGCAAATGTTAGTCAAAAACATAACCCTGGGTCAACTTATCCATGTGTCAAGGTGAGCACTGTATCTTAATTCTTATCCAAAAAGGAACCATTCTTTCTTTGGAGCAGTGTTTCTTGGCTTCTAGAAATCCCAGCTCCTAGACTTCTGCTCCTAGAAATCCCAGCCAGCTTACCAGCTGTTAGGAATTGTGGGAACTGAAGTCCAAAACATCTGGAGGAGAAGAGTTTGAGAAACACGGCTTTGGGGCTTTTCAAATGCCTGGCAGCAGTGGTGTTTTCCCTTCTCTGTTGAATGACCCTCAACTTATCCATCGGTCACTTCAAAATCTATAATTTGGGTTCCAAACTTTGCCCTTAACCCATACATGAGTATATATGGTAATTAAAAAGAGGCTCAATGTTCTGACTTTGCAGAAGTAACTGGTGTAAAGGTCACACTGATACCTTTACTTTTACTCCTTGTTGGGCATGCAAAAGTGTCACAGGCTTCTAGTTTTAATTCCAGGGCAGGAGATATGCCTCAGCTTCCCCAAGTTTGGGAAAGACTGCTTAGAGGTCCTTGGGCAGTTTGCCGAACAATGCATTCTCCTATGTTTGTGATTTCTTTTCATAATCTTCCAATATGGCTCAGAGGCACATATCACTCCATCAGCTGCGTTGAGATTTTTCTTTTATGTAAGGCTGTAGCTACACTGTCAAATTAGTGCAGTTTGACACAACTTTAACCAGCATGGCTCAGTGCTGTGGAATCATGAGAACTGTAGTTTTATAAGGTGTGCAGCCTTCTCTTGCAAAGAGTGCTGGTGCCTTACCAAACAACAACCTTCACGATTAAACAGCATTGAGCTATAGCTATTAAACTGTTGTCAAATGCCATTAATTTTACAGTGTAGATGCACCTTGAATAGGCAATGCAGTCTTTCTCATAGTAGGAACTGGGGGAATCTTAGCTAGGGATGCAAATTCTTGCAAGCAAGAATGAATATTATCATTATTATTTTATTCATTCTAAATCCAGTCTCTCTCTCTCAATAAGGAGACTCAAAGTGACTTACAAGAGTATAGCAATACAGGCTGTTTTATCATTTTTCTCCTTGTAGTGAGGATGTCAGTGAAAACTGCAAAATTTCCAAAAACTTTTCAACCATTTGGAACCCATTGTGTACAAGTAATGCCATTGTTTTATTTGTTTTATGCACAGCAAACACAATTTTCTATAGAGAAAACAAGTTCTCTGTGCAAGAAACGGAACATTTTGAGCCTCAAAAAAGTTCTTTCTTGTTCTGAAACTGGCTTTCTATGCGGAAAGTGTCTTTCTCTGTTGGAAAAAAAGCCACACGTGTTTCTTTTACGCAAAATAAATCCTGGACTGCAAAGATCCGCACTTCTCAAGCACTCTCCTTCTCAGGGTCTTCCAACAATCCAGAAGTCTTTTGTTCCAACCGTTTTACATCGAAATATTCTTTCCATCCCTAACCTTAACTGTTTCCACGTAGATTGAGTTGTGAGTCTTTGCAGTTTCTTTGAAAGGGATACAAAAAGCACAATTGAAGCCCGTTGAAGACTTTCCCTCAGGCAAAAAGTCAATATTGGTGCCATAATGATGCTTCAGGAGTTTTGGAAATGATATATAAGCATTATATATTGGCACATATATAGACTGTGGATATTGACTCCCCAATGAACCTTCACCTGCTTGTGTTGTCACTTGCCATTGATTCAACTTCAGTGTCGTTTCCAACCAGGGATGATGGGATTTGCAGTCCAATGATATCCAGAGAGTCATGATTTTGCTTCCTTGAAGGAGATTTGTTGTT
This sequence comes from Anolis carolinensis, assembly GCF_035594765.1. Classification (NCBI taxonomy): domain Eukaryota; kingdom Metazoa; phylum Chordata; class Lepidosauria; order Squamata; family Anolidae; genus Anolis; species Anolis carolinensis. The sequence goes on along the minus strand of NC_085844.1, from coordinate 248,069,517 downwards.
AGTTACTTTGACATTGGCTTTGATTTATGGTGACCCTATAAATGAGAGACCTGAAAGACCTCCTGTCCTCTGCTCAGGTCTTGCAAACTCAGGGCAGCCATGCTCGACTCAATCCACCAGTAATGCGGTCTTCCTTTTTTCATACTGTTTTCCATGTTGCCAAGCACTGTCTGAGTCATGATATGTCCAAAGTACAACAGCATCAGTTTCGTCATTTTGGGTTTTAAGGAGAGTTCATCCCTGATTTGCTCTAGAACCCATTTATTGGTCTTTTTGCCATAGAATTCTCTTCGAGCGCCATATTTCAGATGAGTTGATCCTTTTGCCATCCGCTTTCTTCGCCATTCAGCTTCCAAACCGTATAGAGAAATGAGAAATACAATGACATGGATCTCCTAGTATGATTTGGTTCGGAAAAGGTGTCATCCCCTTCTTCTTTCAGTGTTGGCAATGCAAGGCAGATGGTTTTCCATCCTTAAAGGAGGGCTCCGGGTTTCCTAGTTACTCGCCTGTTGTCTTTGCACTGAGAATGGTAACGGAAACCCAGTTTCCCTTCGGTGTTTATACTGTAAATACGAAATAACGGCAGCAATAATTGTCTCTGCATGATAGAGCTTTTTACACGCCAGGTTTTGGACTGGATCGATTACCGGGAGATACAGATCTTCCCAAAATGAAACTACCTGCAGTATTGTAACGCAATTCAGGGATAATAAAGGGCCTTCTTTTTCCGCTATGAAGCTGTGTTGTCTTGTGTTTGGGCACTATGGTTCGACTTTAACTGCCAGGGGTGTGTGTCTGCATTATAGAATTAATGCAGTTTGAAAGCATTTTAATTGCCATGACTCAATGCTATGGAATTCTAAAGACATTGTATATGGGATATACAATGGAATTAACAATCCTAACTTTAGTATTCAATTAAATCTTGGCACTCAATATCTTAATTCTTTCACAATTGCCATAATCCGATAGCATTGAGCCATGGCAGTTAAATTCAAATGCTATGGAATTCTGGGATTTGTATTTTGGTGAGTAACCAGCACTCTTTGGCAGAGGAGACTAAACATCTTGTAAAATTAAACCTCGCTTGATTCCATAGCATTGTGCCACGGCACTTAAAATGCTTCCAAACTACATTATTTATACAACGTGTAGATGCACGTCAGGAAACTACAGAATGTATGATTTGCTGAGCACTAGAACTCCCAGGCTGGAAATTCTAAATAGCACTCCCAAAACTGCATATTTCAAGATACCATAGGATGTCACTATAGCAGTTAAAGTGGCGTCATAATGGTATAACTGTGCAGTGTGAACAGAAACCCTAAAAGGAGCAAATATTGCTGGTCAAACATTGGCTCCATTCTTAGGTGCCAAGGATTTTATTTTGCCAGGTGAAAAACCATACAGGGTTCCCGTCTCTTTAAGAGTTGTGCAGACATGGTAACAAGCAGGTGTTGCTTGTTATATATATATATAAAAAAACCTACCATTAAAGAGAGAGGAGCCCTGTTTTGTTTTTCACTTGGCAATCCCAATGACTGCAAAATTCTCCAAAACTAGTAAGAGAGTTGAAACTTTCCCTCTTTCAACTATAAACTTGTTTTTGTAAGCCACTCCGAGCCTTGGGGGAGTGTTTTTAAGATTTTTTAAAAAAAATATTTTAAAGATGTTTTTAAATTGTTAGATTTTAGCCTTTCTTGTAAGCCACCCCGAGCCCTAGGGGAGTGAGGGCATATAAGTTTAAATAATAAATAAATAAATAAAAAACGTAGCTCCTCAACAGATGGCAGTCCTGGTCTGTGGCAGGTACTGGCTTGTTCAGTAGACTCTCCTCCACAGTTCCATTTGGCGGGAAGCCTTAGCATTGAACGGTTGTGTTGTTAAAGTGCGAAGTATGGAACCCTGGGCAAACGGTCGGTCAATGTGACTTAAACAACGTGCAGTCACTGGATTCTTGACAGCAGATGTTCCCACCTCAACATCTTTAAACTTACTTGCCCAATGATGTGCAATACTCACATCAACACAATCACCATAAACAGCTTGCATTGTCTGATGAATCTCCTTTGGGGTGACACCTTCTGCTGTAAGGAATTCAATGACTGCACATTGCTTAAGTCGCAAAGACCGACCATCTGTGCAGGGTTCCATACTTCGCACTTTAACAACACAACCGTTCAATGCTAAGGCTTCCCACCAAATGAAACTGTAGAGGAGAGTCTACTGAACGAGCCAGGACCTGCCACAAACCAGTACTGCCATCTGTTGGGGAGTTACGAAGGCGGAGGCAATACTTTTCATTCAATCCTCATATGTAGCACAAAATGGGAATTTCGTTCAGTTTCATAGAAGCCCTAAAGGCGTGCACCCAGAGCACAAGCAGAGGACCAAAAAGATCAACACACTTCAGCTTAAAGCCTTTACTGATAGTAAGATTCTCATTCACTGTTTATGATGGACACATTTCTGCAACCCAACACTGTGTTTCTTCATCATCCTTCACTGGCCTCCCAAAGCTGATGCTGCTAAAATGTTTGCGTTACACAGAGGATGAGGAGGGAAAGGGAGCTGGATGGGTGGTAAAAAGGCTTTGCAAAAAGGAGTATTCAAAACTGGAATTCAGTAGTGCTCTGCTTCTGAAAATGGCCATCCCATTTAGCCATTGATACAAGAATCAACGCAAGGATTCAACAGCCACCAATATGCATCGACCTTTATAAGAACGTCTCATCCATCCCCTGGAAGATATTCTGAGCTCTATTTAAACATTTGCAAGGTTTCGTTGGCCCTCTTGACCGAACAGGGGAAGGATTGAAATTAGCAACCTTTCTCCATTGAGCAATATAGTCCTTTGTGACACAAGGTAGAAAACTGGAACGGTTTGATTTTATGAAAAGGGCTGGCCATGTTTGCTTAAGATGGATCGTGTTCTTTACCAACACCAGCAGTTAAAATGTGACATTTGCCTACCTAATGCTTTTAAAATTAAAGAATGAAAGCAGCTGGAGAGAGAGCTTAAGAAACCTCAAACGTCAGAGAAGGGGGAAAAAACACCACATTAAAAAATGCAGTTAGGAAATAAGGGTGGGAAAAATGTAATTTAACCCTTAGCTGCTCTTCCCATTTCTACTCTTCTCTGGCTGGTAAATTGGCAGCCAATAAGGGTCTTCAAATGGGCAGATATAAACTTGCAGTGATGTTCAGGGGAAGAGGTCAAAACAACTTCAAAAAAGACTGGGAACTATTTTTAATTTAAAAAAAGAAGAAGAAGAAGCAAAGAACACACAATGATGAATTATTTTGACACAGTGAGAAACCTCACCTTGATTTCATCTAGATGCAAGTTAACTAGAGAATCTTAGAGCTGCAATGCTGGAAGATACACACTGTACGATTTGAAAAGATAGGTTTCCTACCCAAGGAACTGGAAGTCAGGAAGGAAGACTAATAATGCTACCGTACTATATTTTACCCAGAGCAAAAGATGGAAAAAATGTAACAAAATTGGGAAAAGAAATTCATAACAAATAAATAAAAAATCTGCAGCCAGTCTGAAATAGAAATGCTCCCAACTGGCTCCAGATGTGGACACATGTACCTTGATAAACCAGGTGCAGCACCGCATTGATGTCCATATGGTCCAGGAAGGATGTGACACCTGAGTGCCCTGTTCTAACATTGTAGGGTAAGACTGAAATATCAGCTCTGTTGAATTGCCTCAGGAGGGACACAAAGCTAGCATGAACCCTGAAACTGAGCAAGAAGGAAACCAAAACAGTACCTGTGCCCAAAGGATCGACAAATCCCAGCACTGCTTTCAGCCCATCGTCCTCCCAGCACTGGTCCAAATAACACTATGTAACATGATCATTGTTCCTCGGTTATAAATGTCATTTCTTAATTCATTCTATCATAAAAGCATTGAAAAAGTTGATTAAACTGCAAAAAGTTTGTTTTTGCAGGAGGGACATCCTTATTTTGCTCTAGTTTTTCAATGAATATCTGATTGAGTCTCAACCAATTCAACATAGTTTGTGGCAGCAACAAAGTTTCTGGACTAGAACTGTTGGCCTCATTTTAGGAGGCAACCCCTGGCAGTGAGACCAGGGAGAAGCCTGTTGGCAGAAACCCAGGCAAATGATCATTGTGAGTCCCTGCTGTGGCGAGCATACAGATTAGCCCCAATTGAAATCAGCCAGCAAGCAAGGAGAGAAGGTGATTTTCAGCCAAGGAAGATTTTATTATCTGGAGATAAGATGCTAGCTAGTGATGCATTCACAAAGTAGATAGCATCCAGAATACAGTTTCACAGCCCTTTTTATACACAAGCCGGCATAGGCTGCAGCCAAGCCTCTAATTCTGACCTATCACAGAGAGGGGCTTGGCTCACTGGCCAGCATGGGCTGTGAACAAGGGATGATTAAGCATCGATAAATGAGGTTCCTTTTATTGAACAGGAAATATAACAAAGTGCGTCTCTGGCCCTACCCAGGAAGGCTATTGTTCTATGGGATGGACATGATCTGGCCCATTGAAGGGGCTGATCTGGCAGTCCCAGACCCCAGAGAAACAAAACATCATATTCTGACATAATCATGCAAAATGACAGAGGTGGGATTTGGCTGTAGACATTCAGATTCCTTCCGATGCGAGCGGTCCCGTTCATCAAAGGCACAGGGTGGTGAATTGCTCTTTCCTCAAGGGGCAAGGGAGATGATTTCCCCTGCCTGAATAGAAGTTTTGTGTTGCAATATCCAGGTAAAGCCCAAAAAATAGGTGAAACTGGGAACTTGATGAGGAAGTTCCCAGCTTAGTTTCTTTTCCCTAGGTTATACAATGGTGTGGGAGGCAAGACATCTTTGGGTTCAGGAACAAGGTTTCCCCCAAAGTGAAGGAATGGGGATCTCAGGAGCATAAAACATTAAGTTAACACAACATATAGACAAAATAGGAACAGGGTTGTTGTATGTTTTCCAGGCTGTAGCAAAATATAGGAACATATAGGAAAAACATGGAGTCTTTAGGGCAATTTATATACATGAGAGACCTAGTTTTCCAAAGTACCTTTAACAAGCCAGGCTCAAGTAAGTCGTGGCCAGGGTAATCTACCCCTGGTTGTCATGGCACATCATATAGACCTTCAGAGGAAGACAATAGCAAGGCATCTAAGGAGTGCCTTTCATTGGGTTCGGCAGGCGCCAGAGAAAAAGAAAGGAAAAAAAGAGACTTCAGTGAGCGGTGACCTGTCCCACGTAAACTAGACATCCCAAGAATCTGGGGCTGGTTTTCTCATGCAACAGAACTACTACTGTCAAAGTAAGAACCGCACAATTAAAAAGGAAATAACACTTTCAAACCAGGAACAGAATTTTTTTGAAATTGTGTTACATAGTGTAATTAATTTGAGGCATCAGGATTTCATAGTACAGTAGAGTCTCACTTATCCAACACTCGCTTATCCAACATTCTGGATTATCCAACGTGTTTTTGTAGTCAATGTTTTCAATATATCATGATATTTGGTGCTAAATTCATAAATACAATAATTACTACATAGCATTACTGTGTATTGAACCTCTTTTTCTGTCAAATTTGTTGTATAACATGATGTTTTGGTGCTTAATTTGTAAAATCATAACCTAATTTAATGTTTAATAGGCTTTTCCTTAATCTCTCCTTATTATCCAACATATTTGCTTATCCAACGTTCTGCCGGCCCTTTTACGTTGGATAAGTGAGACTCTACTGTACTTCAGAGCTACAAAGAAAAAGACAAAGTGCACATGAACAGTATCTAATGCCTCCATGGTAATGCTTATCTAATGTCTATGTGGCCTGGGTGGAGATTGGGATTATTTGTTGCTTAAGGGGATGCTCTCCGGATCTGGCACTGGAGCCAGATAGGGTGACCCTGGGTACATGATACCGACATTACAACATTTTTAGGAGATAGCAGAGTTTGGCAAACAATGTAAGGCATGGGTCAGATGTCAGCAATTAAAGAACTGGGCATGTTTAGTCTGCAGAAGAGAAGGCTGAGAGGAGACATGAGGAGGGCCAAGGATCAAGATGTGAGGGGAAGTCATGGGGAGGAGGGAGCAAGCTTGTTTTCTGCTGCCCTGCAGACTAGGATGCGATGGAACAATGGCTTCACACTACAGGAAAGGAGATTCCACCTGAACATTAGGAAGAACTTCCTCAGTGTGAGAGCTGTTCAGCAGTGGAACTCTCTGCCCGGGAGTGTGGTGAAGGTTCCTTCTTTGGAGGCTTTTAAACAGAGGCTGGATGATTGTCTTTCAGGCTGTGTGGCCATGTTCCAGAAGTATTCTCTCCTGACGTTTCGCCCACATCTATGGCAGGCATCCTCAGAGGTTGTGAGGTATGGATAAACTAAGCAAGGAAGGTTTATATATATCTGTGGAAAGTCCAGGGTGAGGGAAGAACTCTTGTCAGTGGAGGCCAGCGTAAATGTTCCAGTTAATCACCCTAATTTGCATTCAATGGCTTCATCTACTGGCTACTTTCTGCCTGGGGGCATTCTTTGTTAACTTCCCCTAGTTCCCATGTCTCAGAGTGTTGCTTATTTACTGTTCTGATTTTTGAGTTTTTTAATACAGTAGAGTCTCACATATCCAACGTAAACGGGCCAGCAGAATGTTGGATAAGTGAATATGTTGGATAATAAGGAGAGATTAAGGAAAGGCCTATTAAACATCAAATTAGGTTATGATTTTACACATTAAGCACCAAAACATTATGTTATACAACAAATTTGACAGAAAAAGCAGTTCAATACATAGTAATGCTTTGTAGTAATTACTGTATTTACGAATTTAGCACCAAAATATCATGATTTATTGAAAACATTGACTACAAAAATGCGTTGGATAATCCAGAATGTTGGATAAGCAAGTGTTGGATAAGTGAGACTCTACTGTACTGGTAGCTAGATTTTGTTCATTTTCATGGTTTTCTCCTTTCTGTTGAAGTTGTCCACATATTTGTGAATGTCAATGGCTTCTTTGTGCAGTCTGACATGATAGTTGTTGGAGTGGTCAAGCATTTCTGTGTTCTCAAATAATAGGCTGTGTTCAGGTTGGTTCATCAAGTGCTCTGCTATGGCTGATTTCTCTGGTTGAATTAGTCTGCAGTGCCTAATGTGCCAGAGGCTGGATGATCATCTGTCGGGGGTGCTTTGAATGCGATTTTCTTGGCAGGGGGTTGGACGGGATGGCCCACAAGGTCTCTTCCAACTCTATGATTCCACGAACCTAAGGTCTCTCATTCATTCCACGCCATAAAGGGAAGTTTACGCTGAGAAGGAAGGGCTTCGTGTGGCTTCCTTCTGGGCTGACTGACTGACTCGTGGTGACTCAGCGAAAGGAGACGAGGAAGGGAACCGGCCGAGTCCAGCCCCGCAGAGCCTTTGACGCAGGGCGGTTGTGCAAGCCCGGACTCTTCCATTCTCCTCATTAGGGGGGAGGAGGGAGAGAGAAAAGGCTGGTTTGGGGGTCCTGGGGTCCCCTTTCCCCGCCATCCCTTATTCCTTTGCAAGGCTGAGTCTCTCTCTTAAAATCCTAGGGACCCACCAAGGAGGAGACGGGAGCTTGGAAAGGTGGGATTCCCCTCCTCCTTTCCCCCTCGCTCCCCTCCTCGCTCCCAGCCGTGGCCTGGTCCCCGCGTGGAGGAAGCACGAGAGGAAATGCTTGGCCGAGCCAAGGCGGGGAGGCAGCTGTGTGCGAGGTTGTGGGGACGGAGGAGGAGTCACTCGGGCGTGGGCATGGAGGAAGGGCACCGGGGCGGCGGGCAGAGCATCCACTCGGCCAACGTGGGCGACGTCCACCAGGTGCCCCTGCGGGTCATCCTCAGGCCCCTCCCGCCGGAGCTGGACCAGCGCAAGGTGGACAGCCTCATGCGCACCATCCAGGTACTTGGGGCGGCACACTGGAGGGCTTCGGGTCCGGCCCCTTACAAACAGGAGAGAGTTACCGTCTCCTGTCTCTTTTAATGGTTGTGTAGAGAAGCTTTGGCTTGTCGTGCCTGCCACCAGGTAGCAAGCGACACCAGCTGAAATCCCCTCTTCTATACAATGCAGGGAAAGCTCCTCTTCTAGAATCACAGCGTTGGAAGAGGCCACAAGGGCCATCTAGTCCAACCCCCTGCCATACAGGAAAATCACAAAGTATCCCTGACAGATGGTCACGCAGCCTCTGTTTAAAAGCCTCCAAGGAAGGAACTTCCACTGGACTGGACTCCGAAGTAGAGAGTTCCACTGTTGAACCAATCCTGATGGCAAGGGAATTGTTCATTGAAAGATATGCATCTTTTAATTATTATTATTATTATTATTATTATTATTATTATTATTATTATTATTTCCCAGGTGTTCACATTATAGCATAACTATTTATATACAAAGCCACCAATCAACTGTAGTAACTTTACACTTTCCAATAACCGTAAAACACATGTCCATTTGAAAGAAAATTTCAAATGCCACCTTGAGTCCCCTCGGGTGAGAAAGGCAGGGTAGATGATGTAAATAAAATAAATAAAATTTCTCCACCCTATCTCGAACTAGCATTTTACAATAATTCATCTTATCAAGCAATGTATATTTATATGTATGTAAATTATTTATTTATTTATTTATTTCTGGTGTTTCTACCCCGCCCTTCTCCCCTAGGGGACTCAGGGTGGCTTACAAGTTGGCAACACAGTGCCATCACATCAACAATACAATAAGCATTAAAAACTAAAAGCATTTACATCATAAAAACCAATATACAATAATAAACATTACCATGCACCGAGGTAATGTCCTTTCATTCACTAGACCTTGTTAATCCAGAGTCTTAAAAACCGACCGTGCCAAGCTCGAAGGTTATTCATTGAACGCTTGAGCACATAGCCATGTCTTTAGTTTTTTTCTGAACCCTAGAAGGGAAGGAGCCTGCCGGATGTCACTGGGGAGGGAGTTCCACAGCCGAGGAGCCACCACCGAGAAGGCCCTGTCTCTCGTCACCACGAGCCGCGCTTGTGAGGCAGGTGGGATCGAGAGCAGGGCCTCCCCGGATGATCTTAAGGTTCTTGTGGGCTCATAGAAGGAGATACGTTCGGATAGGTAAATTGGACCGGAGCCGTTTAGGGCTTTGTAGGTCAAAACCAGCACTTTGAATTGGGCTCGGTAGCATATCGGCAGCCAATGGAGCTGGCTTAACGGGGGGTAATACGCTCCCTGTAGGCCGCTCCCGTTATTAACCTGGCTGCTGTTGTACTAGCTGGAGCTTCCGGGCCGTCTTCAAAGGCAGCCCCACGTAGAGCGCGTTGCAATAATCCAAACGAGCTGTAACCAGAGCGTGGTTTGTCAGACCTCCCAAGGAACGGGCGCAGCTGGCGCACGAGGCGGAGTTGTGCAAAGGCTCCCCTGCCCACCGCCGAAACCTGGGGCTCCAGGCTCAGCGATGAGTCCAGGAGAACCCCCAGACTGCGAACCTGTGTCTTCAGGGGGAGTGTGACCCCGTCCAACACAGGCTGTAATCCTATTCCCTGTTCAGCCTTGCGACTGACCAGGAGGACATCTGTCTTGTCTGGATTCAATTTCAATTTGTTGGCCCTCATCCAGTCCGACACAGCGGCCAGACACCGGTTCAGGACCTGAACAGCCTCCTTAGTGACAGGTGGGAAGGAGTGACAGAGCTGGACATCATCTGCGTACAGATGACACCGCACCCCGAAACTCCGGATAATCTCTCCCAGCGGCTTCATGTAGATGTTAAACAACATGGGGGACAGTATTGAACCCTGCGGGACCCCACAAGACAATGGTTGTGGGGCCGAGCAGGTGTCCCCCAATGACACCATCTGGGAACGACCCTCCAGAAAGGACCGGAGCCACTGCAGAACAGTGCCTCCGAGACCCATCCTGGCAAGGCGCCCCAGAAGGACACCCTGATCGACGGTATCGAAGGCCGCTGAGAGGTCCAGCAGAACCAGCAGGGACACACTCCCCTTGTCCAGTTCCCAGCGAAGATCATCGACTAAGGCGACCAAGGCTGTCTCAGTACCATGCCCCGACCTGAAGCCAGACTGTGCCGGATCTAGAATATCAGCATCTACCAAGAATGCCTGGAGTTGCGTGGCCACCACACGTTCCACAACCTTGCCCAAAAAGGGGAGATTGGAAATAGGCCGAAAGTTCTCCAATTGAGTGGGGTCCAGTGATGGCTTCTTCAACAGCGGTTTGATCACAGCCAATTTAAGGCTCGCTGGAAATATGCCTTCCCGAAGGGAGGCATTCACCACCACCTTCACCCACTCAGCCAATCCCCCTCTGGCTTCTCTCACCAGCCAGGATGGGCAGGGGTCTAGGATGCATGTGGTAGCCCTCGCCTCTCCAAGCACCTTGTCCACATCCTCGAGCTCAACCAATTCAAATGAATCCATCAAAATAGGACAAGCAGGTGCCCGTGTTACATCCTTGGAGACTGCCGTTAATATGGTGTCAAAGCCGGAGCGGATCAGAGCGACTTTGTCCGCAAAGAACCAAGCAAATGCTTCACAGTGGGCTGCCGAGCTGTCAGGGATCCCATCTTGAGAGATGGGATTTAACAAACCTCTGAGAACTCGGAACAGCTCCGCCGGACGGTTCTTTGCGGATGCAATATTAGCTGCAAAGAAAGTGTTCTTTGCAGCATCTATTGCCGCGGCATACGCCTTTAAATAAAGGCACAGCCTTGTTCGGTCTGATTCGTTCCCCTTTGAGCGCCACACGTGCTCTAGTCCCCTCTTCTTTCACTTCATCGCTGCCAACTCCTCGGTGAACCAAGGAGAAGGTTTAGCTCAGCTACTTGAGAGGGGGCATTCCGGAGCAATCGTGTCTATTGCCCTGGTCATTTCCCTATTCCAAAGAGAGACCAGAGCATCAACAGGATCACCAACCGAAGTGGCGGGAAACTCTGCAAGAGCTGTCAGGAATCCATCAGGATCCATAAGCCTCCTGGGGCGGACCTTTTTAATAGGTCCTCCACCCCTGCGGAGGTTAGGAGGCGCAGTCAGTATAAACCTAATCAGGTGATGGTCGGTCCATGGCAACGGAGTGATGGTGAGCTCCTCCACACCGCCATCTTCCTCCCATCCCTGACAGAAAACCAAGTCCAGTGTGTGTCCTGCTCTGTGAATGGGGCCAGATACCACTTGGGACAGCCCCATGGTTGCCATGGTGGCCATGAAGTCCTGAGCCGCCCCCGAAAGGATGGTCTCCGCATGGACGTTGAAGTCCCCCAACACTAAAAGTCGCTGGGACTCCAACGCCAGGCTCGAGACCACCCCCGCTAGCTCAGGTAGGGAGACTGTAGTGCAGCGGGGTGGACGGTACACTAGCAGAATCCCTAGTCTGTCCCAGTCCCCCACTCTCAGATTTTACAAAAATAGCTTCAAAAGTGACATAATTGCACAGCATTTATCATAATCTTGACCTTCTTTCTAACCATGTATTTTTAATCACTCAACACTATTATAGACCAGTCTTTAAATGTCCTATCTATATACTGTGCAAAAGGCTTCCAGTTATTTTGAAAACATGGTATTGTTTTATTTCTAAGACATGACCCACGTCTTTTGCCCAATTTACCATGCAGACTTTTTCTTGTCCTTCACTTGTCTTGGCACATTTAGAAGACTAAACTTGGACTCCTTTTCCTCCCTCCTTCCTCTATTTCTCTTGTCATTCTCTCCCATTTCTAGGAGGATCCTGACCAGGTGCCCCCGATAGACATCCTCTGGATCAAAGGCCGCGAAGGAGGGGATTATTTCTACTCCTTTGGAGGATGTCACCGCTATGCCGCATACAAGCGCCTGAACAAGGAGACCATCCCAGCCAAAATCATCCACTCGACCATCAGTGACCTGCGCACTTACCTGGGCTCCTCCTTGCCTGATCTGAAGTAGTTGGGATGAACCTATGGCTCACCCATTCACCAATAATGGTGGAAATGCTGCTTTTGGTCCAGGTGGAAACCTGGACCCTGTTATGAAGCCATTGGCTCTTCTCTTCTGCACCTTCTGTGATGGGGACTCATTGGTTGAACTCCCATTTGTCCCATCTCTCCCATACCTGGAAGTTCTTCATCTCAACTCTTCGTCCTCTGGATTGAACTTGTCTTCATGGCTTGTATTTGTCTTCCAACCTAGCAGACACCAAAACCAAAATTTTCAGTGGGCCCTTACTATCTGCAGAGGAATGGTTCTAGAACTGTGTTGTCGAAGGCTTTCATGGCTGGGATCACAGGGTTGCTGTGTGTTTTTCGGGCAGTATGGCCATGTTCCAGAAGTATACTCTCCTGACGTTTTGCCCACATCGATGGCAGGCAACTTCTGAGGATGCCTGCCATAGATGTGGGTGAAACATCAGGAGAGAATACTTCTGGAACATGGACATATTGCCTGAAAAATACACAACAACCTGGTTCTAGAACTCATCGCAGATACCAGAAATCCTCTGTGAGGTGGTATATAATTTCCACTTATTGTATATACTCTCATGTATAAGTTGAGGGTAGCTTTGGGACCAATATTATGGATTTCGATAAGACCCATGGATAAGTTGAGGATTACACCATACAGAAAGGAAAGCACCAGGGACACCTCAAGAGGACGGCTGCTCCAGGATGTGGCCACTATTTCCTCACCCAAATATTCAAAAAAGCCAGAAGCAGCAGAGAGAGGAGAAGGGGTCTTCTGGGATACACTAAGCCAGATATGGCCAAATTTTGATCCACCTTCAGGTGTTTTGGACTTCATTCCCACAATTCCTAACAGCTGGTAGGCATAATCTTAAGCTATACTTTTCACAGAGTTTGAGTTCCTTCGCTTTTCAGGTTTCTTCCTAAATGAATCCTCCTACTCATATTGGTGCAGTGTGTTAAAGCACTGAGCTGCTGAAATTGCAGACCGAATGGTCCCAGGTTCGAATGTGGGGAGCAGAGTGAGTGCCTGCTGTTAGCTCCAGCTTCTGCCAACCCATCAGTTCAAAAACATGCAAATGTAAGTAGATCAATAGGTACTGCTCTGGCGGGAAGGTAACAGCATTCCATGCAGTCATGCCGGCCACATGACCTTGGAGGTGTCTACGGACAACACCGCTCTTCAGCTTAGAAATGGAGATGAGCACCAACCCTCAGAGTCGGACACGACTAGACTTAACATCAGGGGAAACTTTTACCTTTACCTTTACACATATTGGCATAACCTCCATACTCCACCCATCTCAATCTCCATACAGAACTGAGAAGACAGTGAAGTCTTTTGTCTCATCCCTGTGCCCAAACTCATGTTTGATCTACCTGTTTGTCTAATAGTTATAGTACTTTAAATGGCAGGACGTAATGCCACAGCTCTGCAGACCCTCTTTGGTCACAGCTCTCACTCTGCAAAGAAGTCGTCTAAGTGTCCGTCAACACAGTTCTAATAAACTGCTTGGTGACTGCAGTTACAAAGAGCTCCGTTTAACCTCAGGGTGCTTCTCTGTTTTTGGGGTCTATGTCATCTGGATTTAGTTGTTGCTTTTTAAAAAAGATTTTATACTGTAAAACTATTTTAATAGACATAATTTTATTTTCACTTTGAAATGATTGTTTTGCCAAAGAAACATAGATATGTACAAAGCTCAATATTTTACTATATGCTACAGTAAGAACTCTTAACTAAATCCGGATTGACAATTTGACTTTCTTACACCAGGAAAAATGATCTCTCCAGGTCAGTGGTTCTCAACCTGTGGACGCCCAGATGTTTTGCCTTCAACTCCTAGAAATCCTAACAGCTGGTAAATTGGGATTTCTGGGAGTTGTAGGCCAAAACACCTGGGGACCCACAGGTTGAGAACCACTGCTTTAGGTGCTTGCTAGGTACTCCAGAACAATTCTCTCATATGCTTCCATTGGAAGTTATCATAAAGTTGTGCTGGAGAATCCAGCCAACTCAGAGAGCATATATCTCCAGGAATAGCTAGGTCCTCCAGTACAACTCTAATAAAATGCTGTATACTTATTCTCTTATGATGTTCTTTGCTACCTTGAGATTCTTCATCTGTGAACTTTTATTAAAAAAACAATAACATAAATATAAATTTTATACAATTTAACTAAACTAAAAAATTCAGTCCTTGGTTAACTTTGTTGCTCATGTGCAAGTTAGGCAAGCCAAACATTGGAGGAGACAAAAGGACATTGATTTCTTTCCCACCTATACTCCAAAGGCTGGATCTACACTGTAGAATTAATTCAGTTTGACACCACTCTAACTCAACATGTCTCAAAGTCATGTCACTTATGGGAATTGTAGTTTTATAAGGTCTTTAGCCTTCTCTACCAAGGAGTGCTACAGCTCCCAGGATCCCATAGTATTGAGCCCTGACAGTTAGTGGAGTCAAACTGCATTAATTCTACAGTGCAGGATGCGCCCCAGGAGATACAAGAAATAGCTGTTTTTATCAAAAGCACCAGCAGATGGCATTGTCATCCTACCAAAATACTGGAAATGAGTGTGTTCCACAAATCTTGAGAAAAGGGCTGGATCATCATCGAAGGACTACATACTCCCATGAGAACCTTCTTTCTGTCTCCAAATCCTCACCATTACATCTGGGGGCAATGCAGGAAAAAGTTTCCTTTGTGGCCATGAAATATGGAGCAGTTTTGGAATACTAACTCTCAATTATGAACAAGTAACTACAATATAAGTTGCTAGCCACTTCCATAAAGGTTGCATGCTCTGCCCTGAGAAGCAAGGAGCTGTGCCCAATGTCAAAATACTATAATATTGCTGCAGATTGTGTTGCTTCTCTGATTACAGCCATAAACAGAGTCAGCTCTCCAAAGGCCATTTTGCCCAACCTCCTAATATGCAGAAAGACACATCTAATGCCCACCCCAAAATGATCCTCCAACCTCAGCATAGACTTCCAATAGCCTCCTAAAAATCTCATTCATTTGTGAACAGTTATTAGGAAATTCTTTCTAATGATTAGGTGAACCCATTGGTCAGTTTCTGGTCTTAAGCAGCAGAACAAAAGCTCACTCCATCTTACATATGGCCTCTCTTCAGGGATTGAAATGTGTCCATCATGCCATCTCTCCATGTTCTATTCTCTAAACTGAACATTCCCAGTTCTCTGAGCTGTTTCTGAGTGGGCTAGACCTATATGCAGTGTGCAAGTGTGTTGAATATGATATGCATTATGCATACGGGTGCGCAAGGTTGCACATTAGCATGCACAGCATTCCAGTTCTCAAACAAGGAAGCACTACTCAGCCACTTCATGGGAGTCAAGTCCTTATATACTTATGAACACATAAGACAAAATAGCAGTCTTTACATAACCAAAGGGATGTTCTGTACAAGAGGGAGTTAGCTTGTTTTTCGGTGCTTCAGAGTGTAGAACGTGAACCAAAAATATTCAAAATACAAGAAAAGAGATTCCACCTGAACATTAGGAAGAACTTTCCTTCTTTCTGATTGCATTATAATTCAAAAAGGATATTGAGAAGCTGGATAATGACCAAAGTGACAAAGGTCTGAAAACTATGAATACCTGTGGCTGAGTATTTTTAGCTTGGAATAGAGCAGGTTGAGAAGAACATGAGAGCCATGTCTAAATATTTGAAAGGATCTCACATTGAGAGTGGGGAGAACTTGTTTGCTGCTACTCCAGGAACTAGAATGCAATAGAGCAATGAATTCAAACTCTGAGAGAAGAGATTCCACTGAAACATTCAGTGAAATCTGCTGCTGGCTCAGAATGTGGTCATCTCTATGGAAGGTTTTTAAGCAGATGCTGGATAGGCATCTGTAGGGATTGCTTGGATAGTGTCTTTCTACAAGGCTGAACAGGGTAGGACTAGATTGCCCAGTGGGTATCTTCAAGTTCCATGATTCTTGAGTGTAAAGGCTAGTATTTACAGCAGTGGTTCTCAACCTTTCTAATGCCATGACCTCTAAATACAGTTCCTCATGTTGTGGTGACCTCCAACCATAATTCTTTTCGTTGCTACTTCATAACTGTCATTTTGCTACTGTTATGAATCATAATGTAAATATCTGATATGCAGAATGTATTTTCATTCACTGGACCAAATTTGGCACAAATACCTGATACACCCAAAGTTGAATACTGGTGGGGTTGGGGGGGGGCTGATTTTGCCATTTGGGAGTTGTAGTTGCTGGGATTTGTAGTTCATCTACAATCAAAGAGCATTCTGAACTCCAATGATGAAGTTGAACCAAACTTGGTTCACAGAATTCCCACGACCAACAGAAAATACTGGAAGGTTTGGTGGGCATTGACCTTGAGTTTGGGAGTTGTAGTTCACCTACATCCAGAGAGTACTGTGGACTCAAACAATAATGGATCTGGACCAAACTTGGCACAAATACTCACTATGCCCAAATGTGAACACTTGTGGAGTTTGGGGAAACTAGACCTTGACACTGAGAGTTGTAGTTGTGATTTATAGTTCACCTACAATCAAAGATGCCTTTGATCCCCACCAACGATAGAATTGGGCCAAACGTTCCACACAAAGCCCCTATGGCCAACAGAAAATACTGGTCTCTGACACACACACCCTCGCGACCCTCCCAGGGAAACACTGATTTATAGTGAAATAAGCTTCTTCAGAGCGTAGTGGACTTTCCATTTTTGGAGGCCTTTGAACAGATGCCGTATAGTTGTATATGCCTGCATGGCAAAATGGAGTTGGATGAGATGGCTCTTGTGTCCCTTCCCAGCTCTATGGCTCAATGAATGAACCCTGAGGCCAAACAGTCTGTTGGAAGGTCCCTTTGAAGTGATGGAGAGAAAGCCACTTCTCTCCCACATTTGCCAGAGCGGAAGAGACGGAAAGGAGACTCTATGGCTCCTTCCCTTTGAAAGCAACAAGGACTGCTGGCCTATCCCTGCAGCATCAAAGCATCCCTTTTCGCCTGGAGGAAACATCCCAACCACTTGCGGAGAGGAAAGACCCTGGACAGCAGCTCCCTATAGAAAGATAAATCTGTCAAAGGAACCATGGTGTGCTGAAAAGTTTCCTTTGCACATTTGGGGGCAGGGGAAGGCTTTCCAGTGAGACTTGCAAAGGGATTTTTTTAAAGCAGATACTTCCCTCCATTGGTTAATATGTGCCAAACCCAACCAAAGAGAATAGAAGTATTTGTCAGCAAGCGCAAAGCAGCATCTTCTCACACGGTTTCTGGCGCAAAAACCTTGTGATCATTTGCCAGGGCTTTTGCATCTCTCTGATAAAGAAAGCAACACATCTGGGGATACTCGGGAAGCATGAACAGGTAACAGATCTTGGGGAAGTGACTCTTCCAGCAGCAGCTAGTGTGACTATTAGGAATTCTGGAAGTTTTAGTCCAAAGGAATTGCTTTTCCAAACAACCATTCCCGCTCCACCACCTTCTTCTTACGCCTCCTCCACTTATTGATTTCAAGTATTTCTGCATTGCCTCCCAGTCCACAGCTTCCAAGCTTCCAAGGCAATAAACAATCAAAAGGCATCTGATTTCATCATGTCTCAATGCAGAACATTATTATGTATATATGAGTGCCTTCACGTCAACTGTTGACATGGTGACCCATGAATTTCAGAGGATTTTTTTAGCCAAGGAAAGCTTAGAGGTGGTTTGCCACTGAAACAAAGCCTACTGGATTTATTTAGCAGTTTCCCATTCAAGTACTAATTAGTACCTTGCTTAACTTGTTTAACAGAGCCGGGCTGTGGCGCAGGCTGGTGAGCAGCCAGCTGCAATAAATCACTCTGACCATGAGGTCATGAGTTCGAGGCCAGCCCGTGGTGGGGTAAGCACCCGTCAATTAAAAATAAAAAATAGCCCCTGCTCGTTGCTGACCTAGCAACCCGAAAGATAGTTGCATCTATCAAGTAGGAAATAAGGTACCACTTATAAAGTGGGGAGGCAAATTTAACTAATTTACGACGTTGGAATGAGGAAGTGCCGTCAGAGTGGATGATGAAGCAGCTGCTCCCCCCTGTGGCCAGAATCGAACATCCTCTCAGGAGAAGGTTAAATTGCCTCTGCATCTGTCTGTCTCTGTCTCTGTTTGATGTGTTTATGGGCATTGAATGTTTGCCCTATGTGTGTTATAATGTGATCCGCCCTGAGTCCCCTTCGGGGTGAGAAGGGTGGAATATAAATAATGTAAATAAATAAATAAATAAATAAATAACTTCCAAGATCAGACAGGATCCTGTGATAACAGTATAAACTTTTCTGAAATTGATCAATTACTGGTCTGACTCGAAAAGTGCACCTGTACTATAGAATGAATGCAGTCTGACATCACTTTAACTGCCATGGTTCAGTACTATTGGATCCTGGAAGTTGTAGTTTGGTGAGGCAGCGGCTGAGAGGGCTAAAGACCTTATAAAGCTATAATTCCCATGCCTCCACAGTATTGAGACATGGCAGTTGAAGTGGTATCAAACTGCATTAATTCCACCATGTATATGTACATTGTGAGAGTTTTTTTGTTCATTGTGGCCAACCACTACTGATAAACCTCACTATATCTCCTGTATGGCCTTCTCAGAGCCTCTTTCCAATATCCCCTAAATACATAGCTGTCATCACTGCAAATCATAGCTGTGAATAGCTTGAATGGTATGTCCATTCTGTATATCTCGCTCTCTCTGTGTCACTAGGTCATGATGTTCCAAGCAACCAAGCAAACACACCGGATATCCAGAAGGAGAGGAGGGCCGCTAGTGACGGGTGTTATTTATCTCTTACTTGCTCCACCGGCCCACCTGTCCCCCGTTTTCTCTCATCCTGACCTACGAGGAGGGCTCCTCATAAGGCCGACTGACAAACGACCTCAGCTGCCTCCAATCCATTTGTTCCAGTGGAAGAACAAAGAAGCTTTGTGAGAAACACCCCCCCTCTTTCTTAATCTTGCATGGCTCACCAGCATCGCTGGGTCCGGAACTCAGAGAGACTTCCTCCAAAGGCAGGCGTGTAATGCTTTCCAGGTTTCTTTTTGGGATGGACGGTGTAAGCAGCTTGCCGGTAGGCCAGCTTCAAGCAAGTTGGTGAAGTTGCTCAGGAGACAGTTTGCCTTTGGTGGGAACAGAAAACCAGAGTGGTTTGAAGCAGGGGATGGCTTGAAGGGATCCCACAAGAACACAAGTGGCAGTTGGGCACTACCATTAGACAATGTGAGAGAGTTGGAAGATATTTGGCCAAAGAGTGGTCCATGGGCACCGTGTAGCCCCAAGCTTCTCATTTGTGCCCCTCATAAACCTTCCAAAGTCTAAAGGAAGAAATGAAAAATCATCATGAAATTGTCTCCATCTGAAAAGGTGGTGGTCATGACCGCTGTATATTATATACAGCAGTTTAATTTATCCACATCTGACAAAACATATCATATGTAGGAATTTTTTAGCCCCTCCAACATGGCTGCATGGTATCTGTGGGCAAGGAGATCTTCATTTCAATATGGTTTATTATTACCGTGTTTTGGTGAAGTTTGAGAATGTAGTTTCCATGGATTCCAGAGTCTTGATATACTCTAAAATTGGCAGGTGTGGGGGATTGTGAATTAAAAAATCAGAATGGCCTCTGGGTATTTTTGGTTGGCTGTGTTGGGAATGGACGAGCCGTTAAGCTCTAATCACTCTCTTTATGAGGTAAATTCCCATTAAAATGGCAGAGTAAAAATTGCAGCGGTGAGACTTACGTGCAGTGTGAGTTTTGGAAGGCCTCTGTGTCATCAGGAAGGCAAAGGGATGCAAAGTTAGCTTTAAAGTTTAAAAGCATTTATTGAGGTAAAAAGAAATCCATTGATAGATAAAAAAGGTTTGGACCTAACTATCTAATCTATCCTGTTCTAATACACATAGACAGATTAAAATAACAAAGCTCTAGATAAGCTACATCTTGACTAATAGAGGACAGAGGTGCATCCTCTCTGGAACAAAGCAGGAAGCTGGAATGGCGACCAAGCCTTCTTCTCTAGGGCCATAAACATTCCAAAAGCCAAATTGGGGAAGTTATGTCAAAGCCCTGGGAGAGATCACATTTCTAGAAACATCAAAGGGTGGGTTGATCTAAATAGGACGGGAAGCCGGAAACAATGGTGAAGCCTAATCAAAGCATACAAGGAACTGGGGAAGGTGTCCCTAATTCTTTTCTAGGCTTCCTATCTAACCATAGAGACTTATGCAGTACAGGATGACATTTTTTCCAACAGTCTGAACATGTCTTTGAGTAGCTTGCTGGGAGTGGGCACAGAGGACAAAGTTGCCAACTCTACCTTATCTCACACACAGTTGCCCATCAATGCAATGGGGATAGGAGATTATTGAATCCTAGAAATCAAGATATTCTACATCCATAGCATTGCTTTCATCCACACAAGGCTTCATTTTGAGACCATTGAGCATCTTACATCTTTATCCTCTTCCTTCAGATTTTGTCACAGCAGTTTGTGACTAGATTTGTTGAATTGGGTTCTTGCCCAGGCCTGAGCAAACCTCGGCCCTCCTGGTGTTTTGGACTTCAACTCCTACACTTCCTAACAGCTGGTAGGCTGTTAGAAAGTGTGGGAATTGAAGTCCAAAACACCTGGAGGGCTGAAGTTTGCCCAGGCCTGTTCTAACCTCTGGAGCAGTAGAAAAGGAGCTTGCTCTTTCTTCTATGGGACATCTATTCAAGTATTTAAAGATCGGTGTCTTGTCACCTCCCGATCTTCCTTCCTCCAAGCTAAACATAGCCAGTTCCCCCTGCCATTCCTTACAGGACTTGGTTTCCAGACCTTTTACCATCTTAGCCACCCTCCTGAGGACACCTTCCAGGTGTCCATGTCCTTCTTAAACTATGATGCCCAGGACATGGACACACTAGTATACATGGCCAGATAGAGTTGTAATACTGTTTCCTTGGAATCTGAGTGGAACCTTAGTACAGTATATTAGTATTGTATATCCATTAGGGCTGTGCATGGTACCTTTTTTCAAAATGGGATCTGAGAATTTGAGCAGTTCTGGAAACCGAAACTCCAGAAACAGAGCAGGCGATGCGCTTCGAATTGACTTAGTTGAAGCAGACCACATGGCAGCTGAAATTGGCTGCTTTTGGTTGCTTTTGGTTGAGCCAGCATGGGGTTTTTCCTCTTTAGCCTTGTCTGAGCCAATTAGAGCAAGAAAGCGGATTATGTGTCTTTTTGCCAAGGTGGTCTATATATACCAGGGTGAGCTCCTCCATTTTCCTGTGGTGTCCTGGCATTTAAGAGAGAGAGATATATACCTACAAAGCCATATATGGCTCGGGTTTATCTATCTCCCCATCCATTGAAACATCATCCATTCCAACCATCCATCATTCTTATTTCAATCTATCTATTCATCCTTTTGTCTATCTATTTATTCATCTATCTATCTATCTGTCTGTCTGTCTGTCTATCTATCTTTCATTCATTCCATCTACCTATTCATTCATCTATCCATCCATTCTCTCTATCTGTCTATGCATCCATCTGTCCATCCAATTTCTCCCCAAGGAAATAAGGCAAGTGTTGTGGTAATCTCTGAGCGGTTAGACTCGATTTAACCCTCTCTGAGGGAGATTCCACCAAAAATCAGCAGAGTAGCCAAAGCAAAGCTTTCAAATGCAACAGTTACTTACACGGGGTGAGCAAAGAGAAGCCTTTGACCATTTAGGACTGCAATGGACTGCAGAGTCTCAATAAAAGTTCAAAAAGTATTTATTCAGGTAAAAAGAACTCCATTATAGATAGAAAGGCTTGGAAGCTGTCTAGTCTACTCTAGACTGGTTTCTAAGGAAAAATAAGAAAGGAAAAATAACAAACATCTAAATAGTTACATCTTGCCAAGAGAGATGGCAGGACGTGTTGTTAGCTTGAAGAACAAAGGGAGAAGAGAGAACCAAAATGGTTCCAACCTCATGGTCCAGTTTATTGGGGCCATAAAACATTCTGACCAGTGAGAAGTTAGTGTCCCTGGAGAGTCACATTTCTGCTAACTTCAAAGTAAGGGATGTGACGTAAACAGGATAGAGTGAAACACAGTAAAGCCTTTCTAGGCAATGCTTTGGAAACAGGGAAAGGATTCCCTCAATCTAACTCTATCATCTATCTAACTACATCTAGACTTGAGTAGTCCAGGATGATTCCCAACAGCAAGCACCCACTTTGTTAACTTTTAGGAAGGAGCTGAATTCCTGGCTTCTTAAACAAGTCTTTGATAATGGCTAGGGTAATGTTGAAGTCCAAAACACCTGGAGGGCCAAAGTTTGCCCATGCCTGATCTGTATGATAGCAAACAAGCCTGAAATGAAAAGGCGTCAGCTCGGATGTGCATATATATGTAAAGCAATCAAGAAGGTAAACTGTTGTTGGAAACAGATGTCTGCAGATGCGAGACACTGAAAGAGATGTTAAACAGCAGTGGCACCAAGCCAGGAAAAGACCTGATGTCCCACAGAGTCAACCCACCTTCGAAATGAGTTTGGTGCTTCTTCCAAAGTTTTTCAGCCAGGATCTAGTTTCCAGCCTGAAAAGCGGACAGGCAGCAGGGTTACATTTCACATTTTACAGGTGCGTGTCTTTTCCGGCAACTTCAATTGTCTGGGTGAGAAACGCTCCAACCACAATGCCTCCCAAGAGGAGAGGAAAGCAGACGCTCCGCACCTGATATTTCCCTCTTTTTGTATCAAGAGAAGCCGATAGGCACCCGCGTGGGCTGGAAATGAGACAGGTTAATCACCCAGTCTGGCCCTTCTCCTTTTCTCAGGCACACTGGTCCCTGTTGGCCCCCAACCACAATGGCCCCAGATGAAGAAGAGACAAAGGCTATATTTTTTAAAAAGAAGATTTTATTCCAAAGATCAATCCACCATACTTCAGCCAAGATATTACAGATTGTGTATCCCTTATCCAAAGTGCTTGGGATTACAGATATTCAGATTCTTTTTTTTCCAGTTTTTGGATGGGCATCTATTTCAGGAGTGCTTTGATTGTGTGTTCCTGAGCTGCTGAGCTTGCTGACCAAAAGGTTGGTGGTTTGAATCTGGGGAGCGGGGTGAGCTCCCGCTGTTAGCTCCAGCTTCTGTCAACCTAGCAGTTCGAAAACATGCAAATGTAAGTAGATCAATAAGTATTGCTCCAACGGGAATGTAACGGTGCTCCATGCAGTCATGTCGGCTACATGACTTTGGAGGTGTCTAGGGACAACACAGGCTCTTT
Organism: Anolis carolinensis; assembly: GCF_035594765.1. Classification (NCBI taxonomy): domain Eukaryota; kingdom Metazoa; phylum Chordata; class Lepidosauria; order Squamata; family Anolidae; genus Anolis; species Anolis carolinensis. The sequence continues at coordinate 248,046,227 of NC_085844.1, read as the reverse complement.
GGCTTAGAAATGGAGATAAACACCAACCCCCAGAGTCAGACACGACTAGACTTAATGTTAGGGGAAAACCTTTATCTTTTTTTTTCCTATATAGTTTTTATTATGAGGTTTATAAGCAACTTGCACATTTCTTGTTACAATAAGAGTTCTCATTTTCTCCATATAGTAAAATACATACATGAGATCAGGGTATGGGGGTGGGGGGGAAGACAGGTAAAGTAACATCGACATAAAGGGTGACATTGACATAAAAGGTGACTGACAATATTGAAACATCCAAAAAAACAAAAAACAAAAAAAGAAATACCAACAACTACAACTTATGATTTACACGTATACAGTTGCTTTAATGTCCTTGCTACTTCCAGAGCTCTGGATGTGGTCCTTTTGTTTTGTTTTTCCTGTCTTTTAGTTTTGTAGTTTCACCTATTTAACTACCTTAGCTTTATATTATTATCCAATGGAATAATTCTTGGAAAACCTTTATCTTTACTACGCAATGAGATACCTTGGAAATGAGACCCAAGTCTAAACACAAAATTCATTTCAAAAAATTGTGGAATTGGAAGAGACCACTAGAGCCATTTCTTTCTACCTTTTCTGACATGAATGCACATTAAAGCTCTCCCGACAGACAGACATCCAGCTTCTGCTTAAAAACCTCCAAGGCAGCATATTCCACCACTCAACAGCCCATACTATTCCAGGAAGTTCTCCTTGATGTTTAGGTGGAATCCCTTTGGAGTTTGAATTCATTGCTCTGTATCCTAGTCTCTAGAGTAGCAGAAAATAAGCTTTCTCCTTCCTCAATATGACATTTAAGGATAGTTCTCATTTCCCCTTTTCACTTTCTCCTCTTCAGCCTAAACAAACCCAGCTCCCTAAGGGGCCGGGCTGTGGTGCAGGCTGTTGAGCAGCCTGCTGCAATAAATCACTCTGACCATGAGGTCATGAGTTCGAGGCCAGCCCATGGCGGGGTGAGCACCCATCAATTAAAAATAAAAAATAGCCCCTGCTTGTTGCTGACCTAGCAACCCGAAAGATAGTTGCACCTATCAAGTAGGAAATAAGGTACCACTTGTAAAAGTGGGGAGGCAAGTTTAACTAACTTACGACATTGGAATGAGGAAGTGCCATCAGAGTGGATGATGAAGCAGCTGCTCCCCCTGTGGCCAGAATCGAACATCCCCTCAGGAGAAGGTTAAATTGCCTCTGTGTCTGTCTGTCTCTGTCTCGGTTCGATGTGTTTATGGGCATTGAATGTTTGCCCTATGTGTATATAACGTGATCCGCCCTGAGTCCCCTTTGGGGTGAGAAGGGCGGAATATAAATACTGTAAATAAATAAATAAATAAATAAATAAGCCACTCCTCACATAGATTCATGGTTTTCAAACCTTTCATCATAATATCATATGAAATAATATCATACGAAAACATTATATTATAAAAATAATATAATACGAAAGCTGACTAGTACAACCTGGGGATCACAACCAGATACAATGAAGACATCTGCCCTTACACTTTGCTACTCTGCTGCTGAATACGCATGCCCAGTGTGGAATAAAACAGTGGATGTGGCTCTTAATGAGACATGCCGCATTATCACAGGATCTCTACACCCCACATCGCTGGAGAAATTACATTGTTTAGCTAGTATTCCACCACATGGCATCTGCTGGGAAGTAGCAGCCAGCAATGCAAAGACTAAGGCATGGACATCTCCGGCCCATCCTCTGTTCGGATATCAGCCAGCATGCTATAGATTTAAATCAAGAAACAGCTTCCTAAAATCTACAAAGATACTCGCCAGAACACCTCAGCAAGCGAGAGTCCAAAAGTGACAGGCTAAAACTCGGAACCTCAAGCTGATACTGGATGAGAAACTCCCTCCTGTACCCACAGAAGACTGGGCGACCTGGAAGGCACTAAACATACTACGCTCTGATACCACGAGATACAGAACCAATCGTAAGAAATGGGGCCTCAAAGTGGAGCCCACAACATGGAGCATTGTCTTTTTAAAACAATTACCTTGGGTGTATCTACACTGTAGAATTAATGCCATTTGAAACCACATTAACTGCCATGGCTCAATGTTGTGAACTCCTGGGAGTTGTAGTTTCACAAGGCCTTCTCTGCCAAAGAGTGCTGGCGACTCACCAAATTAAGAATGAAATGATTGCATAGCATTGAGCCATGGGCAGTTAAAGTGGTGTAAATTGCATTAATTCTACAGTGTAGATGCACCCCTAGAAACATGATGGGATCTCCTTCCTTCAGACAGCTTTAAATATTTATTTGTTTGTTTGTTTACAGTATTTATATTCCGCCCTTTTCACCCCGAAGGGGACTCAGGGCGGATCACATTATACACACATAGGACAAACATTCAATGCCCATAAACACATCAAACAGAGACAGACAGACGCAGAGGCAATTTAACCTTCTCCTGAGGGGATGTTCGATTCTGGCCACAGGGGGGAGCAGCTGCTTCATCATCCACTCTGACCGCACTTCCTCATTCCAATGTCGTAAATTAGTTAAACTTGCCTCCCCACTTTTATAAGTGGTACCTTATTTCCTACTTGATAGATGCAACTATCTTTCGGGTTGCTAGGTCAGCTATTTTTTATTTTTAATTGATGGGTGCTCGCCCTGCCACGGGCTGGCCTCGAACTCATGACCTCATGGTCAGAGTGATTTATTGAAGCAGGCTGCTCAATAGCCTGCGCCACAGCCCGGCCCCATAGAGGTTGGCAGACATCTGCTGAGGATGGTTTAGCTCAGGCATGGGCAAACTGTGGCCCTCTGTTTGTTTTGGATTTCAAAACAACCAGTAGGCTGTTAAGATTTGTGGGAGTTGAAGTCCAAACACCGGAGAGCTGAAGTTTGCCCATGCCTGGTTGAGCTGGTGATCCTTCATTGAGTTGGACTTGATGTTCAATGGGGTTCCTTCCCAACTCTATGATTCTAAGAACTTTGTGAGTAAGGGGACTTATCTGTGTGCAAAATACCAAGAAGGTGCCCGTCATTCTGGCACCATGTAGAGCATGATCCTGAAGCTGAAGAACACCCACGGAGCTAATGATGAAGTGAGATCTCTCGCCTCATGAGATGGAGAATGGGAAAAGAAATCCCTTCTTCTGACCTGGCAACCCAAGGGATCATGGAATGAAAAGTTGTAGGACTTTGCAGGAAGAGGTCGTGCCCCCACCAGGGTGTTAATACCCAACATCAGCCTTCAAAGACTCTGGGAAGAGACCCAAAGGGCACCGGGAACCTCACGGCCACGCTGGGGATGTGAGAAGGACACACCATGTTCCTCTATGAAGCTCCTGAGAAGGCCGAGGCTCCTCCTTTTAATGGGGTTCAAGGAGGTCAAGCCAGCAATGTCCTGGTGGCCACATGTGGCCCCAGCTTAACATGGAGAAGTCTGGAATCCATTTGCCTCGCCTGGCAGAGAAGTAATGATACCCCGGGGAGAGGGGAATGGCAGCTTGGGTCGGTCCCTTCCATCTGCTCTGTGTTTATTTACTTACACTTAAGGATCACCTCCGGGATGAAAGGTCTCTGGGTGTTGGAGGGGAGCAAAGCGGGTGCAGAGGGGTCAGAGTCGAGTGTTTACACGGCCCCTGGTTTTTCAAGCTACTGTTTGTGCAACCAACCAGCCAAAATTTTGGAGCAGGAAAGGGGATGGGAAACAGGCACACCAAACTGGAAAGACACAGGCGACAAAGGATTGCTCCTTCTTTTCCTTAGTCACATCTCCAAAGATTTCAGTGCATCATCCAATAAAATCAAAATCCTCGTGAAACTCAGATTTCAGTTCTTTGATCATCTTGATCACTCTTCTCTGGAAGAAGAAAGCTCTTTCTATCATCTATTTATCCGTTTGTCTATCTTCCAGCCTATGTCCAAGGATTTCAGGATGGTTAGAAAGGGACACTTTTATATCTGGCCAGATCTTGTTTGACCTTGGAAGCCAAGGAGGATTGACAATATGTTGTCGAAGGCTTTCATGGCCAGAATCACATCAGGAGAGAATACTTCTGGAACATGGCCATACAGCCCGGAAAACACACAACAACCCAGGATTGATAATAATTAATACTTGAACGAGAGACCACCACTGACTTGGAGACCTCTCATTCATGGGGTTGCCGTAAGTTGAACTGACAAGACAACAGACAACAACAAAGGCAAAACTATAATGGGTGTGTGTGTGTCAAGATTTGTACAGAGGGGAGTTTGCCATTGCCTTCTTCTGAGTATAGCATGTTCAGGGTCACCCAATGAGTTTCTATGGCCAAGCAGGGATTTGAACCCTCATCTCCACAGTCATAGTCCAACACTCAAATCATTGCACCATGTTGGCTACTGCTTCTGGGAAGATTAAACACATTTCCCTCTCAGACCATCAGTTTAAGTTCGTGCTGGAGTCACCTTATTCCCTAATATGTGTTTGGATTTTGATATGGATTGGCCCAAACCCCTGTGATGTTTTAAAGGTAAAGGTTTTCCCCTGATGTTAAGTCCAGTTGTGACTGGGGGTTGGTGCTCATCTCCATTTCTAAGCCGAAGAGCAGGCATTGTCCATAGACACCTCCAAGGTCATGTGGCCACTGGCATGACTGCATGGAGCGCCGTTACCTTCCCGCCAGAGCGGTACCTATTGATCTACTCACATTTGCATGTTTTCAAACTGCTAGGTTGGCAGGAGCTGGGGCTAACAGTGGGTGCTCACTCTGCTCCTGGGATTTGAACCTGGGACCTTTTGGTCCACAAATTCAGCAGCTCAGTGCTTTAACACACTTCATCACCGGGGCTCTTATTTATGTTCAAATTTTCACAGAATGGTTGGACATTTTTCTCCAAAGTAAAAGAACCACATTCACATCAAGGCAAAGGAAGATGAGTTTTGCATGTGGTACCATTGGTCATTGTATGTATGCCGCCCCGAGTCCCCATTGGGGAGATGGTGGCGGGGTATAAATAAAGTTTTATTATTATTATTATTATTATTATTATTATTATTATTATTATTACATGTGGATGTGTGTTGGCTTCAAATTGCTGGAAAAGAGATTCCCCCTGACAGCAAAAGCTGTTTGACAGTGGAGTATGTGGCCTGGGAGTCCAGCGGAGTCTTCTCCTCTGGGGGCTTTTAAGCAGAGGCTGGATGACCATCTGTTGGAAGTGCTTCGATTGTGTTTTCCTGCCTGGCAGAAGGGAGTTAGACTGGGTGACGTTGTGATCTCTTCCAAGTGTATGATTCTATGCATTGTTCATGTGTTTGAATGGGTTTAGTGTAGACTCAGCCTTAGAAAAGCTTGACAAGAGAGGAGAGAGAGAGGAATTAATCAAGAAGAGCAAGACTCCGACTTTCCATCTTCCTTCTGATGAATCAAACAAGCTCAAACAACTTCAGTGCTTTGGAGTCAGTTTGGATCAATGAAAGCATCTGAGGATAAAGAGGGAAAGAGCCTTGGGCAGTTAAAGTGGTATCAAATTGCATCAATCCTACAGTGTAGATGCACCCATAGACATTTTGTGCACAGCTGGGGTCAGTTGCATAGATCTGTGGTTATTGTTGTTGCCTATACTTTGGCCATTACATGGAATTCATTTGGATAAGGTTTTTTCCCATTGATCTGCAAAGGGAAGTCCTCTGTCATGCTTTGCGTCTCTCTCTGTAGGCCCCTTCCCCTTCAGATGGGACCCATATGATGTGCAGAAACTGCACCTGAATATACAGTTCTAGCTTATCCGTCAGGCCGGCTGTCATGAAACTCAGGCCCACAACTAGCGTAGGCAAGTTGCATCCCAGTGGGGTGCCATGTGTTTAAGGGACCCCTTGGTAAACGCATATAGAAAGAGAGGGGGGGAAAGGAGGCTTGGATGGAGCAGAGGAAGAAAAGAGCAACTGAATCCCCTGGAACAATTTGTTTTGCAGTCAGTGTGTTGCTACAATGCCTGGAGAATCCAACTATTAAGTAAAATGTCCAAAGTCTCTCCTCATGACACTGTGGATAGGATCACAAGTGAGATGCCCATCACCTGATGCCAACAAAATGTCTTGTCCAAGAAACCTAAACCAACCTTTACGCGTGACTCTGGCTTTGCAGAATTGCTTAACTTTAATGCTATTGGTCTGATTCTGATTCTAAACATTAAAGAAGCTTTTGCAAGAATTGTTTGATGGTGCAATAGACTGCTTCCCAGGAAGAGAAAGAGGATATTCTTAAACCCCAAGAAATCACTTGGGCCGGCATCTCGCCATGCCAAAGAGGAATACCAGCGGGCCAAGGGCTTTTCCTGCTGCTTTTTCCGAGGTGGCCACTTTGCACACCGCAGGAGGAAACAGCCGTGCCGGGGAAATCTTTCTGCCCGTCTATGCGAAGGTAATGGGCCTTGAACACATGTGCAGAGAACTGGGGAAGAAGCTGGCGAGGCACATGCTTCGAAGGCTGTTTTTGGAAAGCAATGGTCTATTTGCAGCAAATGTTGGGAGATGCAAAAATGGGGCAAGCAAAATGCCGAACAAAGGGAACTGCAATTCAACACCATGTTTTGATTGGGGAGAAAAGGGGATATGAGGCAGTTTTTTGTTTTAGCATGCACTTTCATGTATGGAAAACTATTTTTGAGATGCAATATTGAGTGAGATTAAAGCCCGACAAAGTGTATTTATAGGATTGCTAGAATGTAACAAAATCCAGAATCAAGCAAACTGAGTTCCTTGTTCAAACTTTCCAAAGGATTGAGTGTGTTGATACAGGTCTTTCCAATCTTTACAGTGTTCAGTTATGTTGCTGTGTAAAAGCAATACAAAAAGGCAATTTCTAGAGTTCAAAACACTCATTGAGACAACTCTATAGTTAAGTGTTAATGTTTTAAAAATAGTACCTAGAATGCTATAGTGTGAATTAGGACTGGGCAGTACCGCAATGTCCATACTGAGTAAAAGGCTCCTTTTACATTACTGTGAGTACATCGTCTACATTGTAGAATAAATGCAGTTTGAAACCACTTTCATGACCATGGCTCAATGCTGTGGAATCTTGGGACCTGTAGTTTGGTGAAGCAATGGCACTCTTGGGCAGAGAAGGCTAAAGACCTTGTAAAATTACATTTTTTTCATGTTAGGAGTGACTTGAATAACTGCAAGTCACTTTTGATGTGAGAGAATTGGCCATCTGCAAGGATGTTGCCCAGGGGATGCCTGTATGTTTGATGTTTTACCATCCTGTGGGAGGCTTCTCTCATGTCCCCACATGAGGAGCTAGAGCTGACAGATGGGAGCTCACCTTGCTCCCCAGATTCAAGCCACCAACCTTTCAGTCAGCAGTCCTGCCAGCACAAGGGTTTAACCCATCGCGCCACTGGGGGCGCTGTAAAATTACATGATTCCATTATATTGAGCTATGGCCATTACATTGGTGTCAAACTGCATTAAATCGGCAGTATAGGTGCAACCCACATCAAGGAGCTGGTCAATTGACTCCTTTGGATTGGAACCAATGCACATTGTGGCATCATTGTGCATTGTGGCATGAGGATGCTGATACATATCAGTATATTAGAGCACTTTTGTTGATGCGCTATTATCTGTCTTTGCTAACAGATTTTCATGGTGCTTCTGCTACATAGGTAAGATTATGTGAAGTAGACCATGACAGATGATTCCAATCTGCGTTTCAATTGGATTCCTCGGGTAGTAATGTTTAAACTTTTGTGTTCTATATTCTTTTAGATTTATATTATAAGGTTCTTTGCTTTCATTGAGCATCACTTATCTGGACTATACTCCAGAACTTAAAATAGTCCACATGTGTGACTGAAACATTGACCCCTTTGCTTTTTGATGATTCAGTGAACACAAATGTTGTATCATAAACAGTTCTTAAAAAATATATGGTGTATAAAATAACAGAGAGAAAAAATCAATCTGAACATCCACAATAATTTTCTGGTGCTAAAAATGGAATATGCTGCTGCCTGAGAGCGTAGTGGGTCTCCTTCCCTTGAAGTTTTCAAACAGAACCTGGATAACCATCTGTTGGGAGTGTTTTGGTTGTACGAGGGTTGAATGAAAAGTAATGCCTCTACCTTTGTAACTCCTCAACAGATGGCAGTCCTAGTATGCGGCAGGTGCCGGCTTGTTCAGTAGACTCTCCTCTACAGTTCCATTTGGTGGGAAGCCTTAGCATTGAACGGTTGTGTTGTTAACATGTGAAGTATGGAACCCTGTGTAGACGGTTGGTCAATGCAACTTAAGCAACGTGCAGTCATTGAATTCTTGACAGCAGAAGGTGTCACCCCAAAGGAGATTCACCAGAGAATGCCAGAGAATGGTGATTGTGTTGATGTGAGTTCTGTGTGTCGTAGGGCGAGTAAGTTTAAAGATGTTGAGGTGGGAACATCTGACTTGCATGACAAAGAGTTGGACATCCTGTGACAGCAACGACCAAGTTTCACAAGCAAAAGGCTGACAGATTGATTCAGGACTATCATCGTATCACTCAGAGAGAAATTTCAAGCATAATTAGCATTTCACAAGAACGTGTGGGTCACATTATTGCTTTGCTTGTCTATCGGAAGATCTGTGCACGATGGGTAATGTGAGACGCTGGTTGCGGAAACAGAGTGCCAACTTCTTCCATGACGGCTTCAGAAAACTTGTTCATCATTGGCAGAAATAGATCCAATTGTCTGGTAATTATGTGGAAAAATGAATAGTGGTAGTTTGGGCCCCTGGTGGTGGTGCAGTGTGTTAAAGCGCTGAGCTGCTGAGCTTGCAGACTGAAAGGTGCCAGGTTCAAATCCCGGGAGCGGAATGAGCGCCCACTGTTAGCCCCAGCTCCTGCCAACCTAGCAGTTCAAAAACATGCCAATGTGAGTAGATCAATAGGTACTGCTCTAGCGGGAAGGTAAAGGCACTCCATGCAGTCATGCCGGCCACATGACCTTGGAGGTGTCTATGGACAACGTCGGCTCTTTGGCTTAGAAATGGAGATGAGCACCAACCCCCAGAGTCGGTCATGACTGGACTTAACGTTAGGGGAAAACCTTTACCTTTTACCTAGTTAAAGAGCACATTCTAAGGATTATTTCTGCATTTGATTTATTAAAATATTCCCATCCAAACCCAAGTAATAAAGGTGGAGGCATTACTTTTCATTCAACCTCGTATGTTCCTGCATGGCAGAGTTTGGACTGGATGGCCTTTGTGGTCTCTTCCAACCCATGATGCTATGATCCTATGGCACTATTATCCTCTTGAAGCAATCCAGAATTGCATTGTCCTTTGTGGATGCTGCTTTATTGGCTTTCCCTTCCAGCAGAGAGAAACCTAAGGAAATTGTTCATCCTTGCACGCGAGGATGAAACAGTCAAAAATTACATCCCTAGTCTCTTGTGGTTCATCTGTATATAAATCCATTTCCTCAGGAGGAAGATGCGTATATACTTGTGTGTGTGTTTTCTGCTTTTTCCTTTTGTTTCCCTGCCAGGAAAGGAGGAAAAATGAAAGAATCCTTCCCCTGCGAGGAGGGAGGCCTCCCAATCCACTCGGGCTCCTCCGGATCCATTCCAGACTGAGCGGATGGGGTTTACCTATGGCTCCGCAAGGTCAAAGCCTCTCCTTCAGCTTGCACACAGAGGGAGGCCTTGCCCCCTTTCTGGCTTCCTGAGATGATGAGTTATTGCGGGGAGATTTCCTCTCCCGTCTGCTCCTCTTTGCTGGAGATATTTACTCCTCTCTCACTTTTGCTTTCTCACCTCTCCCGCTTTTGGCTTCTCCATCCCCCAGGACACCAAGCCGTGCGCCTTCGAAGTCGGCAGGCAGCCAAGGAAAGCAAGGCCAACAACTCTTGCAGGGCTTCCTTCCTCAGAGGTCGGCAACCGGGGCAAATGACACCGTGACCCACATTGGAGCCAGTGCCAGAAGCCTTGGGTTCTCTCTTGGAGACCTACAGCCAGAAGATCCCAACTTCACATGCAAGAAGTGTGCAAGTTTAGAAAGGAGGCAGGGATGCATGGAAGCAGAAAAAGAGTAATATTCTATACCTACCTTATATACTCATGTATAAGTCTAGGACAGGAGTGTCAAACTCATTTTCATCGAGGGCCACATCAGCCTTATCGATGCCTTCAAAAGGCAGTTGAATCCATGGTTGACGCTAACTATACTTTGAGTTGGTTGTGAGTTTTCCAGGCTGTATGGCCATGTTCCATAAGCATTTTCTCCTGGCGTTTCATAACTATACATTGCAGCTGGTAATCTTTAGTTTTCACCCATCGTCAGTCAGATGTTACTGAATGACAACTCCCATCACTTTTGATCATGCGCCATGCAGACTGTGGATAATGGGAATTGCAACCCAATAGCACTCGTGGCTCTGAGGTTGGAGGAAAGTTAAAGGACATTTTAAAGTCAAACATCGTATCTTTGTGTCTCAATTCAAACCCTGGAGCCCCCGATGGCATAGTGGACTAAAGCCTCATGACTTGAAGGTTGGGTTGCTGATCTGAAGATTGCCAGGTTGGAATCCAACCCGGGGAGAGTGTGGATGAGCTCCTTCTATCAGCTCCAGCTCCATGCGGGGACATGAGAGAAGCCTCCCACAAGGATGGTAAAAATATCAAAAACATCCGGGCAATGTCCCCTGGGCAACGTCCTTGCAGACGGCCAATTCTCTCACACCAGTAGCTGAAAATGAAAAAAAAATCATTTTTGATTATGCACCATGCAGATTGGGGATAATGGGAATTGCAACCCAATAGCATTCGTGGCTCTGAGTTTGGGGGAAGGTTAAAGGACATTTTAAAGTCAGACATCATATCTTTGTGTCTCAATTCAAACCCCTCTCTCTTGACTAAACAGAACAAACTGCAGCCTTCCAGATGTTCCTATATCACAACTCCCATCAGCTCTAGTCATGATGTCCAGTGATAAGGAATACAGGAGTTGTAGTCTGGCATCTGAAGAGCCACATGAAATAACAACAACAACAACAACTTTATTTTGTACCCTGCCTTAATCTCCCCTGAGGGACTCAGAGTGGCTCACAAGGGGACGAGCCTGATCAACATAGAATAACACACTGAAATACATAAAGCAGTATCATAAAACAGAGTAAAACAATAACATTATGACAGATTATAAGGCAACCATAGAGCCAACAACCAATGAACCTGAAATAACCATTAGTTTCGGGGCATGGGTGGGCGGACTGGTGCAAATCAATTTTGAGGATTGGGCTAATGGATAAAGTGCGTAAGTCAGATGGCCAAATTAGGGATGGGGGTCAATGTAGCATAGAGCATAATAATGGCACTGAAATATACATAGAAGTAATAATTATAGGAGAATTACATTTTATTATTAATAAAGACTGGCTGATATTTTAAAAGAGGTAGTTCAAGTTCAAGAACTGTAATGAGGACGTGGACTGTCAGAAGGGACATTTAGTCCATGTTGGTTTAGTCTAATTGAGTGTTACAGCTGTAGTGTTTAGATGTAGGAAAATTGTGTGTGCGTGTTTGGTTATTTTATTTTATAGTGATAATATAAATAAATATGTATACTTCACCAATTGTTCTATGTGTTTCACAATGTATATGTTGACAGTACAATGGCAACACTGGAAATGACAAACAAAAGAGGCGGTAATATTGTGTATTTCTATTCCCTTTGCAGACTACAGAACCGGGGTTCATGTTGTGTCTGCATTTTCTGGCATCCTCTCCAAAGTGAGCATTGCTCCCCCGGAGGCGACTGCAATGAGGCTTTGATCCCCACTAATATTTTTACAGGGAGTGTGAAAAGCAGGCAGCCGACTCTGGATACTTTCCAATTCCAACAGCCAGGCTCTCCGTCTCCTTACTTTCTTTTTCTCTTTCTCTGCAAGGTGCCTGGCTTTCTGCTTTCTCCCTCTCTCCTCTCCTGACATCCCTTCTGTCCTTATTAAAATGCACCAGTGGGTGCATCTACACCAGGCATGGGCAAACTTCGGCCCTCCAGGTGTTTTGGACTTCAACTCCCACAATTCCTAACAGCCGGTAGGCTGTTAGGAATTGTGGGAGTTGAAGTCCAAAACACCTGGAGGGCCAAGGTTTGGCCACACCTGATCTACCCTATAGGATCAATGCAGTTTGACATCCCTTTAACTACAATGGTTCAATGCTATGGAATCCTGGCAGTTGTAGTTTGGGTGAGGCACTACTCCTCTTGGGCAGAGAAGGCTAAAGACCTTGTCAAACTACAACTTCAGCAAACCCATAGCACTGTGTCATGGCAATTAAAATAATGTCAGTGAGATAATTGTGCAGCTTGAACGCACCCCAAGTAAAACACAGTCCTTATTCTCTTGATTGAAGTCTCTATCAGAACCATATAATTGTTCTGTCTGAGTATTTGCAGTGCAGCAGTAGTTGGATGGAAGCAGTGGAACGCAGAACAAAGAGACACTCAGAGACGTTGGTAAAACTATTTACAAAGTTTTACTGTATGCAGCAGTAATCAACACAAACAGACGACAGACGAATCATAGAATCATAGAATAGTAGAGTTGGAAGAGACCACATGGGCCGTCTAGTCCAACCCCCTTCCAAGAAGCAGGAAATCGCATTCAAAGCACCCCCGACAGATGGCCATCCAGCCTCTGCTTAAAAGCTTCCAAGGAAGGAGCCTCCACCACGGCCCCGGGGAGAGAGTTCCACTGTCGAACAGCTCTCACAGTGAGGAAGTTCTTCCTGATGTTCAGGTGGAATCTCCTTTCCTGTAGTTTGAAGCCATTGTTCCGTGTCCTAGTCTGCAGGGCAGCAGAAAACAAGCTTGCTCCCTCCTCCCTTTGACTTCCCTTCACGTATTTGTACATGGCTATCATGTCTCCTCTCAGCCTTCTCTTCTGCAGACTAAACATGCCCAGCTCTTTAAGCCGCTCCTCATAGGGCTTGTTCTCCAGACCCTTAATCATTTTAGTCGCCCTCCTCTGGACGCTTTCCAGCTTGTCAACATCTCCCTTCAACTGTGGTGCCCAAAATTGGACACAGTATTCCAGGTGTGGTCTGACCAAGGCAGAATAGAGGGGGAGCATAACTTCCCTGGATCTAGACGCTATTCCCCTATTGATGCAGGCCAGAATCCCATTGGCGTTTTTAGCAGCCGCATCACATTGTTGGCTCATGTTTAACTTGTTGTCCACGAGGACTCCAAGGTCTTTTTCGCACACACTGCTGTCAAGCCAGGCGTCCCCCATTCTGTATCTTTGATTTCCATTTTTTCTGCCGAAGTGAAGTATCTTGCATTTGTCCCTGTTGAACTTCATTTTGTTAGTTTTGGCCCATCTCTCTAGTCTGTCAAGATCGTTTTGAATTCTGCTCCTGCAGGACTGCAGAACACAGGACTGCTTTGTTCTCCAACAGAACTTGACTCGAACTCTAGGCTGACAGAACTCAACTGAACTGAACAAAACTGAACTGATGCAATTGTAATGCACAAACACTTGTGTCTGGATACTCCCTAGTTCCAGCCGCACATCAAGGTCATCATAGCTTCTTGGCAATTAACTCTTTCCACACTATGGTACATTCTGGATGATGCAATCAGTTGCAATACAAGCATGGCACAAATTGCATTTAAACACTATCAATACACAAATCCCACACTAACAATTCCCCTCTTTAAATGTAATTTTGTCTTCTTAACTATAGACATCACCTAAGCACATATGAATCAACTTATTGTACATTCATTACATCTCAAGGTTTTTCATACTGAATGTCTTATAACATTTTTCTTTAAACTAGGCAATCACATACAATCTTTCTACAGTTGTTTCTTGCAACACTTCATATACTCAGGGAACATCTCATGACTTTTAACCGATTATACACATACACAAATCTCTACTTCAGGCACATTCTTTCAAGATCTTGCTGCTACACTTAATAACAATCAACTATTTCATATCCACCACTACCAACATAGTCTTTTCCAACAGGTGATTTGTGGAACTTCTTTGAGTTCTGTGAGTTTTTATATTTACATTTTATTTATCTCCACCTTTTCACTTCCATAACATCCCTGCAAGATAGTTAAGCATGAGCCTGCACCTACACTGTAGAACCAATGCAGTTTGACACCACTTACCTGCTATGGCCCAATTCTATGGAATCATGGTAGTTGTAGTTTTACAAGGTCTTCTTTGGGTTGCTGTGAGTTTTCTGGGTTGTCTGGCCATGTTTCAGAAACATTATCTCCTGACGTTTCACCCATATCTATGGGGTTGTGGGATCTGTTGGAAACTAGGCAAGTGGGGCTTATACCTGTGGAATGATGTCCAGGGTGGGAGAAAGAACTCTTATCTGTTTGAGGCAAGTGTGAATGTTGCAGTTGATCACCTCGATTAGCATTGAATAGCCTTGCAGCTTTATAGCCTGGCTGCTTCCTGCCTGGGGGAATCCTTTGTTGGGAATCCTTTGTTCTTTAAAGCTGCAAGGCTATTCAATGCTAATCAAGCTGGCCAATTGCAACATTCACACTTGCCTCAAACAGATAAGAGTTCTTTCTCCCACCCTGGACATCATTTCATAGGTAATATAAGCCCCACTTGCTTAGACCTCACAACCTCTGAGGATGCCTGCCATAGATGTGGGTGAAACATCAGGAGAGAATGCTTCTGGAATAGACCCCCATCACTGATATACTGCTTCCTTGCACTTTATTTTCCTTCCAATCCATCTTATCCCAAATCTTCTCAGGCAACTCTCTGACACTTGTCCATGCACTTTATTAAATGGTCTTGAAATTATGCACTTTTATACGACCGCCCCCATTTTATCCATCATGGTGAGGCTTGTTATTCTTACCTCATTTTTATATAGTAATGATGGTAGTATACTGTATTCTGTGTTTTAATTGTAATTGGATTATTTAATTGTTTATTTTATTTGATTGTTGTGTTGACACTGTTTTAGTTTTAACTTGTTATGTTTTGTCTCTGTTTTGGGCTTGGTCCCATGTTAGCCACCCTGAGTCCCTTCGGGGAGATGGTTACAGGATAGAAAAATAAAGTATTATTATTATCATTTTATTATGACCCAGCAAACAAGATAGATATGCTGGATTTCATATCACAAAATCACAAGTCGAACCCTTCCCAAGCGTCTAGGACTGTGTGATGTATTTTCGGATGATGCGTGCAGATCCCAGTAGGGTGGCCTTTTGCAGTTGGCAGATCGTAATTTTGTCAATGTCTAATGTTTCCAAATGCTGGTTGAGATCTTTTGGCATGGCACCCAATGTGCCGATCACCACTGGGACCACCTGTACTGGTTATTATTATTATTTTATTATGACACAGCAAACAAGATAGATATGCTGGATTTCGTATCACAAAATCACAAGTTGAACACTTCCCAAGTGTCAGGGACTGTGTGATGTATTTTCGGATGATGCGTGCAGATCCCAGTAGGGTGGCCTTTTGCAGTTGGCAGATCGTAATTTTGTCAATGTCTATTGTTTCCAAATGCCGGTTGAGATCTTTTGGCATGGCACCCAATGTGCCGATCACCACCGGGACCACCTGCATTGGTTTCTGCCAGAGTCTTTGAAGTTCAATCTTGAGGTCCTGATAGCGGCTGAGCTTTTCTTGTTGTTTTTTGTCAATGCGACTGTCACCTGGGAAGGCGACATCAATGATCAAAACCTTTTTCTTTCCCACAACTGTGATGTCTGGTGTGTTGTGTTCCAGAACTTTGTCAGTCTGGATTCGGAAGAAGGAGACAGAAGGCCTGATCCTTGCAGCCCAGAAGCAAGCCATCAGAACAAATGCAATTAAGGCCAAGATCGAAAAATCAGCTGATGACCCAAAATGCAGACTCTGCAAGGAAACCGACGAAACCATGGATCATCTCCTCAGCTGCTGTAAGAAAATCACACAGACAGACTACAAACAGAGGCACAACTTTGTGGCCCAAATGTTTCATTGGATATTATTATTATTATTATTATTATTATTATTATTATTATTATTATTATTATTATGGCCATACAGCTAGGAAAACTCACAGCAACCCAGCGATTCTGGCCATGAAAGCCTTCGACAACAAAAGGTCTTCTTTGCCAAAGAGTGTTGACACTGTCCCAAACTCCAACCCCAAGAGGTGCCAAACGGCATTCATTCTGCAGTGTAGATACACTCTCCGGGCACAAACGTGTTCTCCTGTTGTGCTTCTCAGACCGCTTTCAATTTCAGAGGGTCTGGCCTGCCTGGTTCCCTGATTGGCTTGGAGGAGAGGATGCTGAGCTTCCTAACTGGTTGACTGAGATTCTGTTTCAGGCACATGGACCCTCCCCGCAGCCTTATATACCAAAGAGCTCTGTCTTTTCTTTTTTTTGCTAGTCCCATCAGACACTGGAGGAGAGGCAGCCAGAGAGGGCTGAGAAGGAGGAGGAGAAAGGAAGGAAGGAAGAGCTAGGAAAGGAAGGTGTGGTGGAGGAATTTCCCCCCAGCTGGAGGAGGAAAGAGCCTTCCTTCGCAGGAGTGCGAGGGTGGGCTGTGGCCGCTGTCCAGCTGCTCTGCCTTGAAGCTCTTTCCGTTTGTCAGCAAACAGTCTTTCTGGGGCAAGCAGTCTTTCTCCACTTCCCGGCCTTCGGGCCTTTGGAAAGGAGAGGGTCAGGACCCCACCGCCATGGCCTTCACTATGCTGCGACCCATGGCGGCCCACATGCTCTACCCAGACCTCAGTCTGTTGTCGGAGGAAGATGAGGAGAACAGGAGCGAAAGTGATGCTTCGGACCAGTCCTACGGATGCTGCGAAGGCCACCGGAAGGGGTCCCGGAAGCCTGGTCCGGTGGTGGTGGTCAAGCAGCGGCAAGCGGCCAACGCCAGGGAAAGAGACCGGACTCAGAGCGTCAACACCGCCTTCACGGCCCTCCGGACCCTCATCCCCACGGAGCCCGTGGACCGGAAGCTGTCCAAAATCGAGACCCTGCGCCTGGCCTCCAGCTACATCTCCCACTTGGCCAATGTCCTGCTCCTGGGAGAAGGGTGTGAAGATGGGCAACCTTGCTTCAGTGCCATCTACGGCGGAAAGGGAGAGATGGAGGCCAAGCAGCCGAGGAGCATTTGCACCTTCTGCCTCAGCAACCAGCGGAAAGGGGTAAGTCTCTCGACCAAGGCAGCTCCATTCTCCATTTCAGCACAAAGTGTGGTTGTCGGATCTCAGGACCTTGCCCAGGCCAAAGTCTCCTGTTTTTGTGGGCATCCAACCAGGGACCAAAGATGCAAAACATCATGTTCTTCTAGGTTCAAAAGACACTAGCTTAGATGAGAGAATGGCAGTTTGCAACCATGTGCAAAGATTGATTTATTCCTTCCTGTATTTGCTCAGGCTTGTATCCATACTGCCCTTTTTAAGAAATGACACCATATTAACTGTCATGACTCAACTGTATGAAATCCAGGGAGTTGTAGTTTTAAGTAGCCTTCTCTGCCAAAGTGTTTTGTTTCCTCGCCAAACTACAACCTCTAGGACTCCATAGCATGGAGCTGCGACAGTCAAAGTGGCGTCGAACTTCATCAATTCTACAGTGTAGATATATCCGAAGAGTATCTCTAACCACTCTAGGGCTCCTTCCACACCAGATTATCTGCTTTGACCTGGATTTTATGACAGTGTGGACTCATGCAATCGAGTTCAAAGCAGATACAGTAGTCTCACTTATCCAACATAAACAGGCCGGCAGAACGTTGGATAAGCGAATATATTGGATAACAAGGAGAGGTTAAGGAGAAGCCTATTAAACACCAAATTAAGTTATGATTTTATAAATTAAGCACCAAAACATCATGTTATACAACAAATTTGACAGAAAAAGTAGTTCAATATGCAGTAATGCTACGTAGAAATTACTGTATTTACGAATTTAGCACCAAAATATCATGATGTATTGAAAACATTGACTACAAAAATGCGTTGGATAATCCAGAATGTTGGATAAGCGAATGTTGGATAAGTGAGACTCTACTATAATGTGGATTATTTGATTTGATAATCTGGATTATATGGCAGTGTAGAAGGAGCCTGGGATTTCTGAAGATATCTGGAAACAAAGCCTGGTGAGAGAGCTGAGTATATTTATCATTGAGCAGAGAAGATTAAAAGGAAACGTGGTAGCCATGTTTACATGTTTCAAAGGATGTTAGAAAGTTGAAGATAGAACCCACACAGGCAAAGAGCAAAGAAGAGCCTTGTGAAGGCACATGTTTCTTTTTCTTATTTCATATCCTGAATTTTTCAAGCCATGGCGTATATTTTGAGAGCCTGTGGTTAGGGCCAAGGTTCAGTCTGGAAATCAGTAACTAAGTGACCAGTATCTAGGGTTGGCCTGGGTCATCTCCAGCCAGGGGATAAGGGTTTCCCTAAATCCAGTTCTGAGCAAAAGATGGGTGCAAATCTCCAGTTTAGAAAGCAAAGCAGTAGCTTGCAACAACATGCCAAGATTGATTGATTCCTTCCTGCAAATTTCTCCAGGGGAGATGTGCTCATAGAATCATAGAATAGTAGAGTTGGAAGAGACCTCATGGGCCATCCAGTCCAACCCCCTGCTAAGAAGCAGGAAATCGCATTCAAAGCACCCCCGACAGATGGCCATCCAGCCTCTGCTTAAAAGCCTCCAAAGAAGGAGCCTCCACCACAGCCCGGGGGAGAGAGTTCCACTGCCGAACAGCCCTCACAGTGAGGAAGTTCTTCCTGAAGTTCAGGTGGAATCTCCTTTCCTGTAGTTTGAAGCCATTGTTCCGCGTCCTAGTCTGCAGGGCAGCAGAAAACAAGCTTGCTCCCTCCTCCCTATGGCTTCCCCTCACATATTTGTACATGGCTCTCATGTCTCCTCTCAGCCTTCTCTTCTGCAGGCTAAACATGCCCAGTTCTTTAAGCCTCTCCTCATAGGGCTTGTTCTCCAGACCTACAGCTACAGATCTACAGCTCAAGCTGTATCCACACTGCAGAATTTTTGCAGTTTGATGCCACATTAACCACCATGGCTCAATGGTATGGATTTGCAATTTTGTGAGGTATTTCCTCTTCTCCGACTGAGAGTTCTGGTGCAACAACAACCTACAATGCCCAGGATTCCACAGGACAGGGCAGTTAAAGTGGTGTCAAACTGCTATAATTCTGCAGGATGGATGTTCTGAGTGGGCCTGCCTATGCCTCCTAATCGTTGTGCTTCCAGGGCTCATCTCTGCACTGCTTTGCATTAGAAATATAGGAACAGTTCCTTTAACTGAGGTTTCTGTCTTAATTTGCATGTGCGTTTGAATGGCAAGCATGTGGTTGATATTTACAGACTTAATGCATTCACCAATTGTCTATAAGTTTCTCATTTTTATGGACATGCTTGCCTACTTTTTAAAAAAAGATGCAGCTAAAACTTTAATTTATAAAAATCAAAGAAAGGAATTTCATATTCCAATTACAAAAAAATGATTAAAGACAGTTAAAAACACTTGAAACATATTGAAAACATGGTAAAACCAGAAGCCTTGTAATGCATCTACACTGTAGAATTGATGCGGTTTGACACCACCTTAACTATCAGGGCACAACACTATGAAATCCTGGGATTTGGAGTTTGGGGAAGTATCAACATTCTTTAGCACAAAAGGGTAAAGAACTTGTAAAACTACAGCTCCCAGGCTCAAAGCAGTGAGCCAGGGCAGTTAAGGTGATATCAAACTGCATCAATTCTATGCCGTAGATGCACCCTGAGTTTTTTTTTGGGGGGAACCCCATAATTTTTGATGTTAACAAGGGTAGGTAGGGGCCTACAACCTATAGAAGTAACTAAGAGGGAACTTCGCCTTATTGGGGACAGTTTGGGGAGTCTGGGGCTGCAAAAACAGTATTTAGGTGCATCTATACTGTAGAATTAAAGAAGCCTTGCACAGTGGTGTTGAACTGCATTATATGCGGTGTAGATGCTCCCTTAAATTGTAGACATTTGCACCTAGTGTTACTGTGTTCCAAGCTGAATGTCAAGATGAAACTCACACAGAGGGGTAAGAGCAAAGAAGAGTAATATCAAAGGCTTTCGCGGCTGGAATCACTGGGGTGTTGTGTGGTTTCTGGGCTGTATGGCTATGTTCTAGCAGCATTTTCTCCTGACGTTTCTCCAGTAGTTATCATCTGAAGATGCCATTAGCTACAGATGCAGGCATAATGTCAGGAAAAAATGCTGTCATACAGCCCGGAAACCACACAACAGCAAAGAAGAGTCTTCTAAAGTGTGTATTTCTTTTCCTTATTCACTATTTTGAATTTTTCGAGCCATGGGATATATTGAAAGCCTCTTTTTAGGACCTCAGTCTCAAAAACAGCAACAGCTGAAAAACAGAGTACTTTTGGTCATGTACAGAATGACATCCTTCTATTATTTATCCCAGGGTGACATAAGCCACTCACTGGGTTGGGATCTAGGTTTTCCAGTTCGTCTGCAAAATTTTCACCAGCAAATGCCTCTTGCTTGAAAAAGGCAGGCCAGATTGTAAATCAGGACCCTTTGATCCCCCTTACAGGGAAGGTCAGTTATGTTGTTGCCAGATGTCAGTCCTGGATAGCCAGTGGTTAGTATCCTGTGGCTGAGAGATGGTTCTAGATATTGCACTCTGGATCAAGTGCAGTCCAGGGTGACTGGAGCAAACAGGCCAAACTGGTGCATTTTGGGGAATGAAGAGAAAAGATAACAGAATATTAGAAATAAACACTGGGATCCTCTTGGCAACCTTTATCTTCGTAAGGTGACTTACTTTTGTGTGAATTGGAATTGCACAGTTGCATTATATCCATATCCATTTGAGGGCTGATATGCTGTTACATTACTGTGAGAGCCAGAATAGTGTAGCGGTTTAAGTATTGTGTGACAATTCTGGAGACCGAGGTTCGAATCTCTGCTTGGGCATGGAAATCTACTGGGTGATCTTGGGCAAGTTGCACTCTCTCAGCCTCAAAGGAAGGCATAGGGACGCCCGCTTGGAACAAATCTTTCCAAGAAAACCTTGTGATAGAGTCACCACAAGTCAGAAATCCACATTGAACTGCATTACATGGCAGTATGGGCTCTGTTAACTCAATTCAAAGCAGATATTGTGGATTATCTGCCTTGATATTCTGGGTTATATGACTGTGTAGAAGAGCCCTTGAAGGCGCAACATAACAACAGGTGTTTTACAAAGTGTCCAGTATGCATTGAGGTCTGATGCACAGCAGGATCGATGAACAACAGGATACATCTTTGCAACAACACATCCTTGCAATTCCAAGAGGAATTTCTTAGCTCCTCAACAACATAGCTTTGTATGCATAATGTTATGCAGTGTAACTGTTCATATAGGATTCTGCTGGTCCTTAGTTCTTGGCAGATGTAATGTTACATTACTTTGACCAAATATTGCCTGCATCCTTTCATGCTGAAATAATATTCCGCATGTCATGACCTGACAAGGCCTTTTTGGTCTCTGAAATGCTGACCATCCTGAGTTGTGTGCTGTCCTCACACCTACAATTGGTTTATTATTTATTTTTCCATCTCACTCCTGACTTCTGTGGATTCCAGGTGGCATGCAGGGCTCCTCTCCTTCTTGTTTTTAGTCTTGCAACATCTCTGTAAGGGAAGAAAGGTGAGGAGGTGAGGGACTGGCTGAAAGTCACTCAGTGAGTGTAATTACTTAGTACCAACTCCATCATCATCATCATATTTATGTACATTCTGCTTTCATCTCAAAGGAGCTCCTGGTGGCTCAGTCAGTTAAATCTCTGAGCTGCTGAACTTGCTGACCGAAAGGTCAGTGATCCGAATCCAGGGAGTAGGGTGAGCTCCTGCTGTTAGCTACAACTTCTGCCAACATAGCAATTTGAAAACATGCAAATGTGAGTAGATCAATAGGTACTGCTCTGGTGGGAAGATAACGGCGCTCCATGTAGTCATGCTGACCACATGACCTTGGAGACCTCTAAGGACATTACGGCTTAGAAATGGAGATCAGCACCAACCCTCAGAGTCGGACACAATCAGACATTAAGTCAGGGGAAAACCTTTACCTACCTTCATCTCAAAATTGGGACCAAGGCGGCTATTAATTTTTAAAAGTACTACAATATAAAAAGTAAATATGAAACAA
Organism: Anolis carolinensis; assembly: GCF_035594765.1. Taxonomy (NCBI): domain Eukaryota; kingdom Metazoa; phylum Chordata; class Lepidosauria; order Squamata; family Anolidae; genus Anolis; species Anolis carolinensis. Next base: position 248,024,032 of record NC_085844.1, on the reverse strand, counting down.
ACTGGGAGTCAGTGGGGCTATTTTAACACATAGTCTTTGTAGCCAGCATAGATATGGCAAATCTCTAGTTACCATGTGATGATCCATTGGTTACAACGTGTGAACCTGGAGGGGTTAACATTTCCTTTACCAACCTATACTAGTGGTTAACTTTTCAATTTCTGAATAAGAGGCTTATCACTCTACTGTTTCAGTTTGTCAGGGATAGTCCCACTTAATCCTCTGTCATCCCACTTTCTCAGCAATTTTTAAAACCTCACCATTTCATTCTCATTTCTGTCTTTGCTCTCTGCTTATCCCAGTTGCTGCAAAATGAGCATGAATTCTAGGAGGTGGTTTAGCCAGAGCCTTCCTCTGAAACAAAAATCTACACTGCCATATATTCCAGACTATCAAAGCAAATAATCCACATTGAACTGGATTATATGAGTCTACACTGCCATATAATCCAGTTCAAAGCAGATGATCTGGATTTTACATGACAGTGTAGCAGGGTCCAGAGTATACAGAATCTAGTATTCATTGGCAGTCTCCCCTCCAAGTACTAACCAAAAGGAGTTCAGGCTTGATTTGCTTTCAAATATACATTTAGCAAATGTATTACCTCTCCTCCAGCATTTAATGTCAAATGAGTTGATTCCCTTCGCATCAGCTTTCTTCACTGTCCAGCTTTCAAAAGCATGAATAGAAATGGGAAATACGATGCCATGGATCATCCTAACTTTAGTATTCCATGATATATCTTGACGCTTCGGGATCTTGTCAAGTTCCTTCATAGCTCTTTCTGTAGTCAGGCCTTTGGCTCTTGACTTGTTATAGCCATAGAGTCTTCAAATGGGATGCAACAACAACACATTTTATTGATTAGCCCATCGGCCGTATCAAAACATTTAACACATTGACATACAACATACAACCAGAAAATAAAATAAACAGTTATTCAGAAATAACTTGAATAACAACGACGTTTAAACCAAGTTTCTGCAACTAAGTTAAGGCTGGAGGGTTAGAAGCATTCCACTATCTGGGTATTTTGAGTAAAAGAGTTTAGGTGCAGCAGGATAGGAAAATTATCACTGTCAAACTTGGGCTTAACTTCCAAGGTTTTGACATATTACGCATATTGTCTTTATTATGGAACCTAAGCTGAGGTCCAAAACATACTTATTTTTAAACCAGTGGTATTCAAATGGGCCAATATGGGTTTCTGAGTAGTTGGTTGCTATAAATGTCAATGACAAAAAATGTACTGCAAAGTTGGTGCCAATCACTGCCAAAATGGGGAAAAATTTGTTGGTTCCTGACATTGCTGGTCCCTGATTTGAATTATTTCAATCGAGTGCTTCGGATGAAATTGCTTGATCCGATAGATTATTATGTTGCATTGTTTCAATGTCAAGCTTTTAGCTATTTTGAATTATACTGTTGAGCTGCCTTATGCTGGGAGAAAGATGAGAAAGCAATGAATGAAACCGCATCCACTCACTTATGTTCTCTCAAAAACCCCTTGGTAGTCATATTGGGGGATTCTGGGAGACATAGTCTCAAAAAGAAATATTTCATAAGACCCTTCTACACTGCTGTATAAAATCTAGATTATCTGTTTTGAACTGGATTACATAGCAGTGTAGACTCATATAATCGAGTTCAAAGCAGATAATGTGGATTATCTGCTTTGGTAGTCTGGATTATATGGCAGTGTAGAAGGGGCTTTAGCTGGTGGAGAGCAGAGGAGAGGAAAATGTTGAGTTTTGCCCTTCCCACTAGCCTAAAGGTGGAGCTACACTGTAGAATTAATGCAGTTCGACAGCACTTTAATTGCCACGGCTCAATGCTATGAAATAGGAGCTGCAGTGGCGTAATGAGTTAAACCCTTGTGCTGGCTGAACTGCTGACCTGAAGGCTGGGTTGCTGACCTGAAAGTTGGCAGTTCGAATCTGTGAGATGGGGTGAGCTCCTGTCTGTCAGCTCTAGCTTGTGGGGACGTGAAAGAAGCCTCCCAGTAGGATGCTAACACATCCGGGCGTCCCCTGGGCAACGTCTCTGTAGACGGCCAATTCTCTCACACCAGAAGCAACTTGCAGCATGTTCTCAAGTTGCTTCTGACTCAACAAAAAATGCTATGAAATACTGGAATATTTCCTTTGAGGCACCAGAACTCTTTAACAGAGAAGGCTAAAGATATTGTAAATGGGGAAATACAATGGAATGAACAATCCTAACTTTAGTGGCACTCAAGATTTTATTTAGTTCTTTCACAATTTCCATAATCTCATAGCATTGAGCCATGGCAGTTAAAGTGGTGCCAAACTGTGTTATGTCTATGGTGCAGATGCAACCTCAGACAAAAGCAAACTATGGCAGCCTCTCTTCGCTCATCTGTCCTTTCTCTTGCTCAATTTTGATCATCTTCTTGAGCATGATCTGGCGTTGCTTGGCCACAAATGTCTTGGTTTTCTCTTGTGAGATGCTGAGGGTATATTCCCAGACTCCGCAACTGGTCCAACATTTGTTTTCAAGTCTGGAACAACACCATGCAACAAACTCTGCTTTCTTAGTGGTCATAAAGTTAGGAACTGAAACTACAAATCGAAGCAGCTGTTGGATGTAGGGCAGCAGTGCTCACAGACTCCCAGCTCTCCCTCCCTGAAGTTCCTGACCATTTTCTTCAATTGGAAGAGAAAGGATTTTTTCCTTCTGCCTCTGGCCAAAATTCTGTTGAGACAAATGCTTGCCTAAGAATATCCCTACATTCTAGAATTAATACAGTTTGACCCCATTGTAACTGCCATAGTCCAATGTTTAGGGAGGCACCAGCTCTCTTTGGCAGAGAAAGCCTTGCACTACAAAACTACAGCTCCCTTAATTCCAAAGCATTGATCTTTGACCGTTAAACAGACCTTCCATACAGGTCACAATGTGGCATGCCATGCCAATGCACTCTTCGCTATTGGAATCCCTTCCTCCCTTCTCCAAAGCTCCATAGTGTTATTTCTGAGCATCACAGAGCTAAGGGCATTTGCAAGAATATCCCAATACGTACTGGTCTCTACCAATGGGCAACAGTACTGCCTAGGCATTGCTGAAGTGGTCATTGGTCCAGTTATGTAATGCTCTTGATGCACTTTGGTCCTTTGTTTATTGGTTCCAATGTATATTGGTCACTTCCCTCTTTCCCAATGGCATCTTTTCGGTGAACTAGCCGCTTTGAGTCTCCTTTAAGAGTGAAAAGCAAGATATAAATAAATATAATATTAAAATAATAATAATAATAATAATAATAATAATAATAATAATAATAATAATAATACACTTGGGAAGTGCCCGATGTGTGATCCAATACAACAGCCAGTAGAGTGTCTGCTGTGGACTCATCTTGTTGTGTTTCAAATAATAATAATATTTCTCATTGTAGAAGAGGCAAATCCCCAAGTGAAACCACTTTTTTGTGGTTTAAAACACAAGGCAGTTTATATGGCCTGAGCATCTCTTACCTAGAAATTCAAAATCTGATATTGTCCATGTGAGTGGCTGAGATAGTGACCCCTTTGCTTTGGGATGATTTAGTGCACACAAAATTATTTTTTAAAAAACAGAAGTGTTCCAGACATGAATCAACCAGGGGCAGCTAACGACTCTGAACAAAGGATTCCCCCAGGCAGGAAGAAGCCAGGAGGTGAAGCTATTCAATGCTAATTAAGGTGATTAACTACAACATTCACACTGGCCTCCAACTGACAAGAGTTCTTCTCTCACCCTGGACTTTCCACAGATATATATAAACCTTCCTTACTTAGTTTCTCCATATACCTCACAACCTCTGAGGATGCCTGCCATAGATGTGGGCAAAACATCAGGAGAGAATACTTCTGGACATGGTCATACAGCCCGGAAAACATACAACAACCCTGTGATCTCGTCCATGAAAGCCTTCGACAACATATTTTTAAAATTGTGCATAACATTGCCTTCCCACTATGTGCATAAGGTGTATTGCACATCAGTGAATTCCATGTTTAGACTTGGATACTATCTTAAAAGATATCTCACATTGTAGATGCAAATATTTCAAAATCCAAAAAAGCTCCCAAACTTTGGAGAAGGGATATTCAACCTGTAACAAGTAAACATAGTTTTAAAAGTCCTGTGAAACAACCACTCCCATGATTCCATAGCACAGAGCTGTGTAATTAAAGCAGTGTAGTGTAGATGCACTCTAAACCACAAGCTGAGCAAGAGTCAATAATGTAATACTGCAGCTAAGAGCCACGGTGGTGCAATGGGTTAAACACATGTGAACTGCTGACCTGAAGGTTGGATTGCTGACCTGAAGGTTGCCAGTTCGAATCTGTCAGAGCCCGCGGTTTGGATAAACACACATGCAGCGGAAGATCAATGAAGAATCACCGGCACCAATAAAGAGGCTGAAGCCTGTTTGGCTATCTAAAAAAGATTTACTAACAAACGGAAAACTCTCAAGACGATATATACAGACAGAGTGCAGAGAGCAGAGAGCAGAGGGCAGAGGGCAGAGAACGAACAGATAACACAGGGAGCTATTTATAACCACCTCTGCTGTCTGATGCAATACACAGTTAACTCTTTACACACTCGCATAGTGGACAGCAGACAGTGCATGATGCAATCTCCAGCTCATATTGCATCACTACAACTCAATTATATTTAAACAACTCTATATACAATCATTCCCACTTCAACAGAATCCGCAAGATGGGATGAGCTTCCATCTGTCAGCTCTAGCTTGTGGGGACATGAGAAAAGCCTCCCAGCAACACTTTCGGATGTCCCCCTGGGCAACGTCTCTGTAGACGGACAATTCTCTCACACCAGAAGTGACTTGAAATATGTTCTCAAGTCACTTCAGACATGATAAAAAATACTGCAGCTAAAGAAGCATGGTGATTGAAGGAAGTCCTAGATCCCTCCAACACTGCTGTATAATCCAGTCCAGGTAATGTGGATTTTATACAGCTGTGGGTCCTAGTCCCACTCTATTCTATTTTGGTCAGACTTCACCTGGAATAACCCTGTGTCCAGTTCTGGGTCACACAATCGAAGAACGATATGGATAGGCTGGAAGGTGAAAATATGCAAAATATGAATCTCTCTGAGGAGCAACTGAGAAATCTGGCAATATCTAGCTTGAATAAGAGGTTTACAGGGGACCTGAGAGTCATGTTTAAATATTTGAAAGGAGGTCACGTTAAGGAGGAGAAAATCATGTTTTTTAACATCTTGAGGAAATAAGACACGAAGTAACAGATTCAAACTACGGGAAAAGAAATTTCACTTAAACATAGGAAGAATTTCCTGACAACAAGAGCTGTTTGATAGTGTGATATTGGGATTTTGGTATAGTCTCCTTCTCTTGGGGTTTTTAAGCAGGGGCTGGATGAATGGCCACCTGCTAGGAGTGCTTTGATGGTGTCTTCCTACATGTTAGAAGGACTGGATGGCCCCGGTCATCCCTTCCAAATAGGATTTTATAAATCTAACTTTGTCCAGGCAGGAAGCAGTCAGGGTTTGAAGCTGCAAGGCTATTCAATGCTAATCTTGCTGGCCAATTGCAACATTCACACTTGCCTCAAACAGACGAGATCTTTCTCTCACCCAGGACATCCCACAGAACAGTCCAACCCCATTTGCCTAGTTTCCAACAGACCTCACAAAAATTTTGAGGATGCCTGCCATAGATGTGAGCAAAATGCGAGGAAAAAATGCTTCTGGAACATGGACATACCGCCCAGAAAACTCACAGCAACCCAATCTAACTTACCTTAGTCTTCTGTTCAAAACTCACAATTCAGGGCTGATTTCTGCAATACTGTTTGGATTTCTGGAAAAGCTTTACATGTTAGAACACTGTTCATGTTTTGGGATATTTCCTCCATACCGCATGTGAAAGCCTACCTTTCATAACTTTTTTACTCTGTGGCTATGTTACAGAAACAAAACCCTGTTAGTGGATCACCATGATGCACATTGACTACTTGGAGGGTACTTCATGGTCTAGCTGGTTTCCTGGTGCATTTTGAGGAGCATCTGAATGCACATCCATGCCCACTGCATATTAAGCCACTATTTTTGTATGATGATGTCGGCTATATATGCATTTTATTCTGTTTACTGTTTGTTCTTCAGGCTTGGCCCCATGTTAGCCACCCTGAGTCCCTTCGGGGAGATGGAGGTGGGATAGAAAAATTTATTATTATTATTGACACAACGACGTTGTATGACACAGCAAACAAGATCGATATGCTGGATTTCGTTTCACAAAATCACAAGTCAAACACTTCCCAAGTGTCTAGGACTCTGTGATGTATTTTTGGATGATGCACGCAGATCCCAGTAGGGTGGCCTTTTGCAGTTGACAGATCGTAATTTTGTCAATGTATATTGTTTCCAAATGCCGGCTGAGATCTTTTGGCATGGCACCCAGTGTGCCCATCACCACCGGCACCACCTGCACTGGTTTCTGCCAGAGTCTTTGAAGTTCAATCTCGAGGTCCTGATAGCGGCTGAGTTTTTCCTGTTGTTTTTCATCAATGCGACTGTCACCTGGTATGGCGACATCAATGATCCAAACCTTTTTCTTTTCCACAACTGTGATGTCTGGTGTGTTGTGTTCCAGAACTTTGTCAGTCTGGATTCGGAAGTCCCACAGTATCTTTGCATGCTCATTTTCCAATACTTTTGCAGGTTTGTGATCCCACCAGTTCTTTACTGCAGGGAGGTGGTACTTGAGGCATAAGTTCCAATGGATCATTTGGGCCACATAGTTGTGCCTCTGTTTGTAGTCTGTCTGTGCGATTTTCTTACAGCAGCTGAGGATATGATAAATGGTTTCGTTGGTTTCCTTGCACAGTCTACATTTTGGGTCATCAGCTGATTTTTCGATCTTGGCCTTAATTGCCTTTGTTCTGATGGCTTGCTCCTGGGCTGCAAGGATCAAGCCTTCTGTCTCCTTCTTCAGGGTCCCATTTGTGAGCCACAGCCAGGTCTTCTCCTTATCAGCTTTTTCTTCAATTTTGTCAAGGAACTTTCCATGCAATGTTTTGTTGTGCCAGGTGTCAGCTCTAGTTTGTAGTGCGGTTTTCTTGTACTGATTTATTATTATTATTATTATTATTATTATTATTATTATTATTATTACTACTACTATTAGTATTATGCATCACTCACTCTGCTGCCTTATGTATGAAGATGAAAGTCTCAAGCACTATGCTAGCTAGGATTTTCTGGTCACAACATAATACATCTGCCCATGCAGATGTATTATTTGCAGAAATATTATTTCCTGCATAGAAAATATTCCTCTCCACATGGAAAAATGCTGTTTTCCATAAAAAACAAAAGTGTGATTTTTGCACAGTATGAGTCCTAAACTGTGAAGATTTTCACTAGTGCCGGATATTCCCCACCAGGCTTCCCAACAATCAAGAAGCATGTTTCTACCCACTTTGCAGGAGTATTTTCAGTCCAAAACACACGGAGGGCCCAAGTTTGCCCATGCCTGTTATAGCCTAAAGCTGGTTTAGACACAAATTTAAAAATAATGTTGTGCATGGAGCAAAGTGTGTAGTACACTGATCCATCAGAAAGCAAAGGTGGCACTATCTCAGCTACCTTGGCCAATAATTTTGGATTGTGGAGTGTTTCGGATGTGGGAATTCTTGGGAATACTCCCAAAGCGCATAAAGTAAAAGTTGGGTTTTCTACTACGATTAGCCAAGGAGAGCATGAAATAAAGGATATATCTGGGATGTAATGAAATCGGAAATTGCTGTTGGGAGGACGGCCATATTTCAAAGGAATGTTACCGCCACATTGATTACATCTGTATTTCATTGCCGGTGGTGAGTTGGATTTCACAGGGGAAGTGAAGCGATTGCCGTTCCCCTCCTAACAGCCTCTTTTACTGGGAGAGTCGGGTGACTCCGAAGTGTGACCTTGTGGAAGGTGTTGCCGAGCGGGTCCTCCAGCGCATGGCAGGTGGCGCATCTTAATTTAGCACAGAGCGGCCATTCCAGCTGTGCGCCAGGAATAGTGAAATGCCTTCCCAACCTAATGCCCTCCAGATGTTTTGGGCTTTGGTTCTCGCCTGCAAAAATAGTAGACATTCTGGGTGGGATATGTAGTTTGGTGAAGCACCAGCATGCTTAGGCCAAGAAGGCTAAAGGCAAACTACAAATCCCACCCTAGAATGTTAAAGGCTTTGTTTGGTGAGATACTTAAATTTGCTGCAGCGCTAAAGCTCGAAAGGCCTCACCAAACTACAGATCTCAGGATTATGGGACTGTGAAGGTGCCGTCGCCAGTGGATGAGGGATTTAGATGTTCTGTTAGTACAACTTTAGTACTGCAGGTCAGAGGAGTGCACCAATTAATCTGCAGTATCTCACCAAACTACAAAGCCTAGCATGCCACAGAATAAAGCCAAGACAGGCAAAATGGTGTAACCTGCTGCAGCTGTATTGGATGCCGCCTGAGGACCCTTCTACACGAATAACAATAATAATAATAATAATAATAATAATAATAATAATAATAATAATAATAATAATAATTTTATTTTTGTACCCCACTACCCCGCCAGAGGGACTCGGGGAGGCTTACAGATATAAAACCAGCATACAGTATACAGCATACAGTAATATCAAAAACAAAAACACACAAGTAAATTTAAAAGACATTAATATATATATATATATATATATATATATATATATAAGTGATGGCATCACGGCGACCCACAAAACAACAAAACTACAGGCCCCCCAACCTCGAAATTTGACAACACAACCCATCATCCACGCCTCTAGGTTGATACAACAAAAAGAAAAGAAAAATAAAGTCCTAATTAGAGAGAGAGGAATAATTGCTTTTATCCAATTGCTGCTAGTTAGAAGGCTAAGCTCCTCCAACTTGGTCTCCTAGCAACCCAATAAAAAATAATAAGAAACACTAAAAATAATTAAAAACACTAAAAATTAATACAACAAAATACTATAATAACAGAAAATAACTAAAAATAATACAAGAAAATAATAAAATATAATAAATAAAAAGATAACTTACAATAAAATTAATAAAAAAAATACAAATAACGTCAAATAAAAATTACACAACAATTTTTAACCAATACCACCACCACTTTGCCACAGCAATGCGTGGCCGGGCACAGCTAGTGTGTGTGTGTATATATATATATATATATATATATCCTAGACAAGGCAGGTAATCTGGAATATATATATATATATATATATATAATCCAGATTACCTGCCTTGTAGAAGGAGCCTGAGACATTATTTTGGGAAATGCCCTTCTACACTGTTCTGTATCCCAGGATCTGATCCAAGGTTGGTAGAAGCTGGGGCTAACAGTGGGAGCTCAATGTGTTGTCGAAGGCTTTCATGGCCAGAATCACTGGGTTGTTGTGTTTGGGCTGTTCCAGAAGTAATCTCTCCTGATGTCTTCATTCTCTTTATTAAAGTCTCTGGTCAGATTTATATAGGCTGGATCTAAACTACGTCCCCAGTCGTGCAGCGGGTTAAACCCCTGAGCTGCTGAACTTGCTGACCAAAAGGTCGGTGGTTCGAATACAGGGAGCGAAGTGAGCTCCCACTGGGTTGTTGTGTATTTTTCGGGCTGTGTGGCCATGTTCCAGAAGTATTCTCTCCTGACGTTTTCCCCATATCTATGGCAGGCATCTTCAGAGGTGGAGAAACTAAGCAAGGAAGGTTTATATATCTGTAGAAGGTCCAGGGTGGGGGAAAGAACTCTTGTCTGTTGGAAGCCAGTGTGAATGTTGCAATTAATCATCTTAATTAGCATTAAACGGCCTTCCAAGCTTCATATCCTGGCCTGGGGGAACCTTTGTTCAGAGTCGTTAGGATGCCTGTCATAGATGTGGGCGAAACATCAGGCGAGATTACTTCTGGAACATGGCCATACAGCCCAGAAAACAAACAACAACCCAGTGATTCTGGCCATGAAAGCCTTCGACAACACATTGAGTTCCCACTGTTAGCCCCAGCTTCTACCAACCTAGTAGTTCAAAAACATGAAAATGTGAGTAGATCAATAGGTACTGCTCTGGCGGGAAGGTAATGGCACTCCTATGACCACATGACCATGGGGGTGTCTACGGACAACACCGGCTCTTCGGCTTAGAAATGGAGATGAGCACCAATCTCCAGAGACAGACACGAGTAGACTTAATGTCAGGGGAAAATCTTTACCTTTACCTTTTTACACTGCCTTATATCCCAGGACCTGATCCCAGATGATCTGCTTATCCCAGATTATCTGACAATGTAGAAGTTTATAATCCAGTTCAAAGCTGATCCAGCCATAATTATTCTCTGGGTATTTATTTTTATGTTTTCTTTCTTGTTGTCCACATTCCACATCTTTATCAATGACTTGGGGCCCTTCCACGTGGCCATATAACCCAGAATATCAAGGCAGAACAATATTCCCACAATATTTTCTTTGAACTGGGTTATCTGAGCCCACACTGCCTTTTATTCCAGTTCAAAGCAGAAAATGTGGGATTTTATTCAGCTGTGTGGAAGGGGCCCTGGACAATGAAAAGAATCAAATTTGCAGATTGGGAGGGATAGCCAATACCCCAGAGGATAAGATCAGCACCCAAAGTGACCTGAACAGATTAGAGAATTGGGCCAAAACTAACAAAATGAATTCCAACAGGAAGAAATAGAAGCTACTGCAAAAAGAAAAAAGAAACTAAAAGAAATAGGATGCATGACACCTGGCTTGAAAACAATCCATGCGAAAGGGATCTAGGAATCTTAGTAGACCACATAGTCAGTTGTGTGATGTGGCAGTTAAAAAGGCCAATGTGAATCAATAACAGCACAAAGAAGCCATTAAAATCCACAAACAAGTGGACAATTTCCACAGAAAGGAGGAAACCATGAAAATGAACAAAATCTGACTGCCAGTATTTAAAAACTCTAAAATTTTGACAGTAAATAAATAACAGCACTTAGAAAACAGGGTAATTCCAACAGGAAAAAAATCAGGGCCAGCTAACACCTCCCAACAAAGAATTCCCCCAGGCAGGAAGCAGCTAGGCATTGAAGCTGCAAGGCCATTCAACGCTAATCAAGGTGGCCAACTACAATATTCACACTTGCCTCCAACAGTTCTTTCTCCCACCCTGAACATGATTCCACAGATCAGAGTTTTATATCATTTCTTAAGTGAAAATGGGTAAGTGATTGTAAGGATCATGACCAATCACTGTGTGGCCAGCAACAATCAAGCCACCTGCTAGAGATGAAGTACTACTAATAGAGACTAAGTACATTATGTTACTTGAGGTTGGTGTTTGAGGTTGGAGAGAGTTTGGAGCTTGAATGCTGAGCTGGAATTGCTGGGGCTGATTTATCCAAGTTGGAGTTGCCGGAGGTGTATTGTTGTCATCGTGTGGAAGCAGCTGAATAATCCAAGGACTCTGCTGTATTTGTAAATACCTTTATATAAACCTTTGATTTGTTAAAGAGACAGTTTGTGTTGAGTATTCTCCTTAACCAGAGGGCAAAGCTTCCGAAGAAAGGGGGTTGCAAGTTTAGAACCCCAATTGACGGGCGCGAAAATATAAACCCCACTTGCCTAGTTTCCAACAGACCTCACAACCTCTGAGGATGCCTGTCATAGATGTGAGTGAAACGTCAGAAGAGAATGCTTCTGGAACATGGCCATTCAGCAACCCAATAGCAGCATAAACTGAGAACTTGGGTTGTGTTTCCCTGCGTGGCGAAATGGGGCTGGATTGGATGGCCCTGGTTGTCTCTTCCACTTTTAGGATTCTGTGATTTTATATTGTCCCACAGTGTCAAATTGAGTCCTCTCAGAACAGATGTGTTGGCAGGATGCAATTTGTGCAGCACAATGTGGTGTGGCTACATGCCTGTATATTCTGAATGAATTCCTTTCCTAAGAAGACCCTATAAAAGCCATGGAGTCACGTAAGTGGCACATACACACAGAGTTGTTGCTGTGTGCCTTGCAGTTTTTAACCTTAGGTGACCCAAAGGCAACTCTGTTACAGGGTTTCCTTCACAAGGTTTGTTCATGAGAGGTTTCCCATTGCCTTCCTCACCCAAGGTTATCCAGTGGTTCCCATGGCTAAGTGGGGATCCATCTGTAGCTTGGCTTGAACTTCTCCACAGTAGAGAACTGGGACTCCAAGGGGTCAACACCTATCTAATTCAGCTGAGTAAAGTTGTAATACGGTCTCCTCCAAGGCAAAAATAAGACAGAAAGGGAGGGAAAGAGGGAGGGCGTGAACATTTTATTGTAATGTGCAGCTGGACACATTTTTCCCTGCAGGAAAATAAAACGGGCAGTCGGTTTTTGCACCGTCACCAATATGGGTTTTAATCAAAACCAAACTTATTACTTGCAAGCAATATATGAGGAACGCTTGAAAGATAATGTATTTAAGCAAAGAATACAATAATTTAAAAGGCCATACCATAAAAAAAATAAAATGCGCAGTGGGGTTGCACAGTTTGTAAAAGGAACTCTAATTGGAAACAAGATTATTTTGTCAAATAAACAGAATGAATAAAAGACTGCCATTGTTTTTCAAGCTATTGCTGGTGTTAGTATGCCTTTGCAAGTCACATTCTGACTGATGGAAAGGGTTTTCTGAGCCAGATTTGTTCAGAGAGGATTTGCCTTTTCTTCCTCTGATGCTAAGAGAGTGTGGGTGCATCTGTACTGTTAAATCAATGCCATTTGAAACCAATTTAGCTGTCATGGCTCAATGCAATGGAATCTGTGCAGCTGTAGTTAGGTAAGGCACTCCAGTTTAAGGCACCCTTGTAAAACTACAAGTCTTGTTACACTGATTTTGGTACATCTACACCGGTATGTGTGGACACCCCATGGGGAAGCTCTGGAGCAGATTACTTCAGATTATTTTGCTTGGGGTAGACACAGCACAAAGCTGGATCTACACTGCCCCATATCCCAGGATCTGATCCCAGATTATCTTCTTATCCCAGATTATCTGGCATTGTAGACTCATATAATCCAGTTCAAAGCACATAATAACATGACTAAGGGAGTGCGGAGGATGCAGACTACACCGGGTGACATTATCAGAGGCGGATGACAACAAAATGTCACAAAGTTCCACAAGTTATATGTACATGTCATGGCATGCACATTGTCCTGGGATTTGTAGCTTGTTGTGGAACCAGAGTTCTTGGACAGAGAAAGATAAATATCTCATCAAACTACAGTCTCAGAATTCCATATCGCTGAGCCGAGGCTATTAATGTGGTGTCAAATTGCTACAATTCTGCGGTATGGGTACAACGTATCTCACAAAGGGAGATAAAGGGTCCTTCCACAGCACCATATAATCCAGTTCAATGTGGATTTTATGCAGCTGTGTGCAAGGGGCCAAAGATTCATCATTTATCGTATATCAGGAAAAGGAGAGATCCCTGTACATTAGAGTGTGCAATTCTTTCATTAGTCGTCATAAGTTGTATCAAATTTGTTAAATTTGAACTTACAACATGATATCCAACTCATAGGTGTGGCTCACGCCAAAAACTTCAGAATCAAAACTTGCCCAATACTTTTTCATTTGAATTGTGTAAATCTCTGAAGTCTCCCAAAGTCAGTTTCATTTTCAGCGCAAGGAAGCAAAGCAATGCCAAGAAAGCTGCCTTTCCTCTTTACATTAATGGCTTCTCACCATTGGGAGAGGGAAGCAGCAGGGAGAAAACAGAGTTCGCTGGGAAAGAGACTGGGAAAGCACAGAATTCTGGGAAATGTAGTTTGGGAAGGCCAGGAGACTTATGTCAGAGCATTCAAAAGGCCCTGCCCTAAACTACAGAATTCTGCTCAGCATCAGAAAGCCCCCATCAGAAGAGAGAAGAGATTTGTCTCTCCGTCACAGCAGCAGAGTTCCAATAAATTGTTGAATCTGCAAAGAGGAGGACGGATCGATACTTCTAGTAAGTAGATCTCTGTGCTGGACTGGAAAGGAATCCTTAAATGGAGGTTCTATTTATTAATATGAGAGACGTTCAATGAGATAGCTGTTGTTGTTGGGAATCACCCTGGACTACTCAAGTCTAAATGTAGTTAGATAGATGATAGAGTTAGATTGATGGTATCCTTTCCCTGTTTCCAAAGCATGCCTAGACAGGCTTTACTGTGTTTCACTCTATCCTGTTTACGTCACATCTCTTACTTTGAAGTTAGCAGAAATGTGAATCTCCAGGGACACTAACTTCTCATTGGTCAGAATGTCTTTTATGGCCCCAATAAACTGGACCATGAGGTTGGAACCATTTTGGTTCTCTCTTCTCCCTTTGTTCTTCAAGCTAACAACACGTCCTGCCATCTCTCCTGGCAAGATGTGACTATTTAGATGTTTGTTATTTTTCCTTTCTTATTTTTCCTTAGAAACCAGTCTAGAGTAGACTAGACAGCTCCCAAGCCTTTCTATCTACAATGGAGTTCTTTTTACCTGAATAAATACTTTTTGAACTTTTATTGAGACTCTGCAGTCCATTGCAATCCTAAATGGTCAAAGGTTTCTCTTTGCTCGCCCGTGTAAGTAACTGTTGCATTTGAAAGCTTTTGCTTTTGCTACTCTGCTGCATTTTGGTGGAACCTCCCCCAGAGAGGGTTAAATTGAGTCTAACCGCTCAGAGATTACCACAACAGTTGTGGCTTTAAAAAGCACTTTTAGTCAACACTTCTAAAAATTCCCTATAATCAGTAGTTGTATGAATATTTCTGAAACTTGGGGCTGAATGATCCCCTATTATCTTGTGTCATTGTATAGAAAATTCAAGGAGATAGCGCTTGTAGTTGTTTAAAAATGTTATTAATCAAAAGTCTGAACATTCCCCAAAGATCCATAGATAAGTGAAACATTTTGAAACTGTGGTGAATGTGTTCTACCATTGTAGCAAGTTTCACCCCTATAGCTGTAGAAATGAGGGACAAAGGAGCCCCTGAAGTTTCCCCATTTGTGCAATTACTACAACGAAAAAGTAATGAAATTTCATCACTTTTGTCATAGTAATGAAATTTTTACTAATGATACTTAAGAAACACTTTAGAAATGAAACGCCGGTGCCATCTAATTTTGTAATGACTTTGGAATTTTTTTTTTATCCATTGCACATGCCTACCATATCGTCTAGAACAATGGTTCTCAACCTGGGGTCCCCAGATGTTTTTGACCTTCAACTCCCAGAAATCCTTTTTTCTTAACTTATACATAACTCTGTATTGCAATTTGTTAAAGAATGTATATCATAGCTCCTATGGTATTTTCACTCTCTAACTATATTACATACTCATATTATTTACCTTTTGTTACCCTTCACCTAGTGCTATCCCTTCACCCCAGACCAGCCAATTACAATATTTATTTCCAAAATTCCATTGTTTCTTTTACAGGTTTTTCCCCCCTTTCCTTCTACGTATACAAACTCTATAAATTTTCCCCATACCTTCCCAAAATCATCCTTTTTTAATAACCCTCTTTTAATTTTAATCTTACATGTCAATTTATCATTTATCGCAATATCCCAAATCTCCTTATACCATTCTTCCAATTGGCACTCCTCCCTTCCTTTCCATTTTTTGGCTATTAACAATCTTGCTGCTGTTACCAAGTTGGCGATTAGTTCCTTTAACTCTTTTGATATTTGAATATTATCCCTAAATGACAACAGTGCTATTTCAGGCATTCCTATTATTTCTGTTTTGGTGATTCCCTTTATTTCTTTAAAAACGTTCTCCCAAATTTTTTTAACATATTTACAGGACCACCACATATGTATATATGTACCGATTTCCTGACAGCCCTTCCAGCACTGCTTAGAGTATTTCTTATCAATTTGATTTAATCTAATTGGTGTGAGGCACCATCTCCAAACCACTTTATAATAATTCTCTTTTATTCTTATAGACATGTTTTTAATATACGCATATTCCACATTTCTTTCCAGATTTGAGGGTGTATTTCCTTATTGCAATCTAATTCCCACATTTCTTTAAGGTGATCCTGCTCCTGCTCTTTATCTATTAGCAATTTGTAAATATCACTTGTTATACCTTTAGTTCTTTCTTTTCCTTCCCTTCCCCCCCAGGTTGGGAACCACTGGTCTAGAACAAACTGAAGGAAAAGTAGAATAGAAAAGCAATTGACAAAGAAAATAAACACGCTTTCTCCTACTTCCTTTTGTTTTTGTTTTTAGAACAGCCGCCGGGAACTTGGCAGGAGCAACTGCTTGAAGGGGAGAGGAGAGAACCATCTCAAGGTGCTGCAGAGATGACCTGAGACTGAGGCCAAGGTCTGTCCTAGAAGCCCGACCGAGGTGGGATCCGCACCTTGGACAACGGCATTTCATGTTTTCAACAGGGGTGGGACGGGGATAACGTTTAAAGATGGAATGACCCCAAGTTGACAGGAACGCCCTACTTTGTGGACTCCAGGGAGACGCAGGATGCGGTGAGAGATGCTCCCTGGTATCGAAGGGACACGGAAGAATTGGGACATGCCTAGGAGAAGGGGAATTTGGCCATTCTTAGGACATCTGGTCCATCCTCAGGGAAACCTGTCCTCCTCCGGCATCAAGCCAGAGAAGGACATTCTGAACTTGGAAATAGCAGAGGGGTGTCCATGCTGGTGGCGGCACATGGATCTCTCCTCTTTTCCAAAATGACAAAGTGGAAATATAGAGCTTTATCAAGACTCGGCATCTTTGGCTGGTCTGTATGATCACACGGTTGTAATTGTCGTTCTTTCCTTGTTCAGCAGGCTCAAAAAATAAAGTATTTTTTCCCTCCTGGTGTGAATGTCTTTTGACTCTTTGCCCTGTGCTTGGTTCAGTGCAGCTCTGTTCCCACCATCAAAGGCACAGAAATAAATAGGTCAGTTCTCCAGCAACCAGAATTGTGGGAGCTATAGTTCAAATAAGGAGCATCTGAGCTCCTCCACAGGGTGGCATATAAAAGGCATAGGCTCCACAGTTTCTAACCTGCAGCTCCCTGTAAAGCAAAGACAGATGGGGAATGCTGGGAAGTGCAATGCATCATTTGGAGGGTCATATGATTCCCATCTTTACTCTGAATCCAACATAGGTAAAGGTAAAGGTTTCCCCTGACATTAATTCTACTCGTGTCTGACTCTGGGGGTTGACGCTCATCTCCATTTCTAAGCCGAAGAGCCAGCGTTGTCCATAGACACCTCCAAGATCATGTGGCTGGCATGACTGCATGGAACATTGTTACTTTCCAGTCAAAGCGGTACCTATTAATCTACTCACATTTGCTTGTTTTCAAATTGCTAGGTTGGCAGAAACTGGGGCTAACAGCAGACGCTCACTCCACTCCCCGGATTCGAACCTGCAACCTTTTGGTCTGCAAGTTCAGAAGCTCAGTGCTTTAACACGCTGCGCCACTGGGGGCTCCTAAATCAATCATGCTCCATCAGAATGAGTGAGATTCTATCTGTTTGTATTATTCAAAAGTACACACAGAGTGCTGGTTGATGATTTCCATGTGAGTGGGTAGTGGATCTACTCCACATTTTAGTCCAAACTTTAAACCAGCTATCCAAGATGCTAAACCTATTGGAGGTTAGCTTAGAAATCTGGATAGATACTTTGCAGTTTGGTATAAAAGTTCTTTGAAGTCTCTCCCCCCCCCCCCCCCCCCCCACACACATATCCAAATTTTGGATAAAGCACTTGTATCTACATATTAAAATATCATAGAAATGGACAGAACAATTATGAACAGAAAATTTGTTTCATATACACTTTATCCACATAGCCTGAGGGTAATTGTATAATAATAATAATAAATAATAAAACTTTATTTATACCCCGCCACCATCTCCCCTATGGGGACTCGGGGCGGCTTACATGGGGCCATGCCCAGACACCATACAATATAACAAAATAAACAGCAAATCATAACACAATATAACAGTGCAAAATCATCATATATATATTACAACCCAAATCGGAGAAAACAATGAAAACCAGGGCAGGCCACATGAACACTTAATTAAAAACTCGGGAGAGAGAGACATAGGGATAAGGGGAAACAGGGAAATAAAATGGTGAAGCAGTCTAAAGGATAAAAACCAAGGGGAATAGCCAGAGTAATATAGTACATTTACTCCCCAAAGGCACATCGGAAAAGCCATGTTTTTAGATCTTTCTTAAAGGCTAACAAGGTGGGGGCTTGCCTAATCTCAGTGGGCAATGAATTCCACAGTCGGGGGGCCACAGCAGAAAAAGCCCTCTCCCTCGTTCCCACAAGACGGGCCTGGGACAGAGGCAGTGGCGAAAGGAAGGCCTCCCCGGATGAACGAAGGGAACGAGCAGGTTTATGGTAGGAGATACGGTCCCTAAGGTAGGTGGGTCCCAAACCGTTTAGGGCTTTATAGATGATGGTCTGCACCTTGAATTGGGACCGGAAAGTGAACGGCAGCCAGTGGAGCTCTTTAAACAGGGGAGTAGATCGTTCCCTGTAGCTTGCCCCAGTTATTAATCTGGCTGCCGAGCGCTGGACCAATTGTAGTTTCCGGGCCGTCTTCAAGGGAAGCCCCACGTAGAGCGCATTACAGTAGTCCAGTCTAGAGGTAACTAAGGCATGCACCACCGTGGTCAAGTCAGACTTCACGAGGTATGGTCGCAGTTGGCGCACAAGTTTGAGTTGTGCGAAAGCCCTCCCGGCCACCGCCGACACCTGAGCCTCAAGCGTCAACGCTGAATCCAGGAGGACCCCCAAACTGCGGACCTGTGATTTCAGGGGGAGTGCAACCCCGTCCAGCACAGGATGCCACCCAATACCCCGATCAGATGGGCGACTGACCAGGAGGGCCTCTGTCTTGTCAGGATTGATCCTCAGCTTGTTCCTCCTCATCCAGTCCGCCACAGCGGCCAGGCACTGGTTCAGAATCCGAGGGGCTTCCTTGGAGTTAGATGGAAATGAGTAGTGGATTTGCGTGTCCTCTGCGTAGAGATGGCAACACCCTCCAAAACTCCGGATGACCTCTCCCAACGGTTTCATGTAGATGTTAAATAGCATGGGGGATAAAATAGACCCTTGCGGGACCCCACAGGTCAATGGCCAGGGGTCCGAGCAGGTGTCCCCCAGCTTCACCATCTGGGAACGACCCTCCAGGAAGGACCGGAGCCACTGCAGAACCGTGCCACCGAGCCCCATCCCGGCGAGCCTCCCCAGAAGGATACCATGGTCGATGGTATCGAAAGCCGCTGAGATGTCCAAGAGAACCAGCAGGGTCACACTCCCCCTGTCCAGCTCCCTGCGGAGGTCATCCACCAAGGCGACCAGAGCCGTCTCGGTACTGTGCCCAGGCCTGAAGCCAGACTGCGAGCGGTCCAGAAAATCAGTGTCATCGAGAAATTCCTGGAGCTGCGTGGCAACCACCCGCTCCAGAACCTTGCCCAAAAACGGGAGGTTGGAGATTGGTCTGTAGTTGTTACAAATAGATGGATCAAGCGAAGGCTTTTTTAGTAGTGGTTTTACTACCGCCTGCTTAAAGTAGGATGGAACCGACCCCTGAACCAAAGAAGCATTTATTATGGTCACAAACCAATCCAACAACCCATCTTTGGCCAGCTTGACCAGCCAAGAGGGACAAGGATCCAGAGCGCAGGTGGTCGCCCTCACAGACCCAAGAATCCCCTCCACGTCATCAGGAAGAACAAGCCGGAAAGAATCCCATAAGATCGAACAGACAGGTACACACAATATTGTTAAGAATTTTGTGCACAGAAAGAATTTTGCATACATTGAATCTTCAAAAAACCATCATTATAATTATCTCAGTTTGTCATGTGTACAGTTTTGTATTTTGGAATAATTTGGATACAGGGATGCTCAACTTGTATGTATTTATGTATGCATAGTCATATGTCTGTGTGTGTATTATTATGTACATACCATATACTATAATGATCACTATGTGTTTTACATTATTATACATTATATTATCATGGTATGTGTGTGTTTGTGTGTGGATATGTATGTGCAAAGTATATTTATCTCTATCAATATGATTTTTTACCCATCTCTCCTCGTGGTTCAAGGCAGGTAACAGCATAGTTAACAGACACAAACACTGCAAAAATTATATATATATATATATATATATATATATATATATATATATATATATATTAGGGGCACCCGATGGTGCAGTGTGTTAAAACACTGAGCTGCTGAACTTGTGGACTGAAAGGTCAAAGATTCAAATCCGGGGAACTGATTGAGCTCCCAGTGTTAGCCCCAGCTTCTGCTAACCTAGCAGTTCAAAAACATGCAAATGTAAGTAGATCAATAGGTATCGCTCCTTCGAGAAGGTAACAGAGCTCCATGCAGTCATGCTGGCCACATGACCTTGGAGGTGTCTACGGACAATGCTGGCTCTTCAGCTTAGAAATGGAGATGAGCACGAACCCCCAGAGTCAGACATGGCTGGCCTTAATGTCAAGGGAAAACCTTTACCTTTACCTACTATATATTACATAATCAAAAATACTGTAGAGTACTCAATAAGGCCCCATCTACACTGCAGTTTGAACTGAATGCAGTCAAACTGAATTATGTAGTCATTGTACACCAGGCATGCGCAAACTTTGGGACTCCAGATGTTTTGGACTTCAACTCTGGCTGTTAGGAATTGTGTGAATTGAAGTCCAAAACACCTGAAGGGCCAAAGTTTGCCTATGTTTGGTGTAGGCTCATATAATGCAGCTCTAGCTGCATTGAACTGACTTCTATGTCTACACTGCCATATAATCCAGTTCACTGCCATTAATCTGCATTCTGAAATGGCATTATATAGCAGTGTAGATGGACCCACTGTCTTGGCTTCTGCTTTCTTCAGTGGCTGAAAACAAAAGTGAGCTGCATCCAAAGTAGCGTTTTAAAGCACTCTGTTGCCAATGTTTGTAAGTGGATGATAGGATTACTTTTTATCCTCTAGACTGAGCCCATGTGGTGCTAAGCCCTTAACTCTCAGAGTCCAAAAGCCTCCCTTGAAGCCAAAGTGATGAGCCTCAATTCCAAACATTAACTGGCTCCAGACATCACTTGTCAAGAGTGTCATTTCTCTCTTTTTAAATCACCTATATATAGATAGATAGAATGAAGAAAAACAAATCCCCCGCAGTGCACTTTCACAGGAACAAATCTTCAGCTTTGCAGGCGAAACGAGGCCACGGATCTCCAAGGAGCGTGCAGCTTCTCTCTTTGCCAGGGAAAGGCTGTGCATTCAAGGGATGGCCCCCCGTTCGGAGAGCTTGCAGCCGACGTGGGAAGGAGTCAGCCTGGAGATCTGCCTGGGAAAGGTGCAGGGAGGTGAGAGTAAGATACTCCGTGGCCCTGGATGACTCAGAGCCCGGCCAGGCCCAGCTGCTGAGCCAGGAAGCTTGGGATTCATTTCCTAAGAAACATCCAGCATTCCCTTTTATAGCCTGGAGGCATCTTCCAAAGCCCGGCTTGGGATCCTTTCCCTTCCCACTCCAGACGCCTAAATAGACTCTCCCCAGAGGAGCCTTTGGAGCAGGTCAACAGCCGGGGCAGATGCTCCAGGGAGTGGCAAGATCGGCCATTTGTGGTGGACCGTGACATTGGCAAATGGAGGATAGCAAAAGTCAAGATATGTGGAGGCATTGTTCTGGCAAAGAAAAACAGCATTATTATTGTGTCACTTCAAGTCATTTCCAACATATGGTGACCGTAGAAAGAACCAGTTATGGGGCTGAGTGTGTGTGATTCGACCAAAGATCACCTAGTGGGTTTCCATGGCCGAGAGGGAAATCAAACCATGGTGGCTCCCCATACCAATAACTATTTCATAGATGAAAACTGGGGGGCAAGTAGCTGAGCCACTGCCAAGTACAGTCCTCCATCACCATTTGTAGATTTGACTTTTGTGGATCTGATTATTTATTTATTTATTTACAGTATTTATATTCCGCCCTTCTCACACCGAAGAGGACTCAGGGTGGATCACAATGTACACATACATGGCAAACATTCAATGCCATATGAACATAGAGACAGAGACAGACACAGAGGCAATTTAATCTTCTCCAACTTTCAGCTTCCTGAGGGTATGCTTGATTCCGGCCACAGGGGGAGCAGCTGCTTCATCATCCACTGTGATGCTGTGTCCTTGGATACTTCCTCATTTCAAACACTGCCGGTCTATTTTTATGGTGTCGTAAATTAGTTTAATTAGCCTCCCCACATAAGTGGTACCTAAATTTCCTACTTGCGTCAACTATCTTTCGGGTTGCTTAGGTCAACAACGAGCAGGGCTATTTTTTATTTTATTTTTATTTTTTATTTGACTAAAAATGCTTTCTATAGAAATCTATGAAGGTGTGCATAACATTAAGAAGTTTGGTTTTGCCTGAGCCTGCTGGGGAGAGTAAAATCCCATCCCCTTCTCTCCATTCAGGGTTTGCTCATTGGACTCAGGCCCATATCATCCAGATTATCAAAGCAGATAATCCACATTATCAGATTTGAATTGGATCATTTGAGCCATATAATCCAATTCAAAGAAGATAATCTCTCAATTTTGTTGGGCAATGTAGAACAGACCTCAGTCCATTTGCTGGAAATGAAGCAAGTTGAGGACAAAGGAGGGAAGTGGAAAAAATAAAATAAAATTGTGAGATTCTCAAAAGACAGGTGATGAACTGTACAAAGAAACTAACTGCACATTGGATAGCATGAACATAAATTTCCATGGCATACTGAAAGTGAAGTATTAGAGCTATTACCTATAAATTTATTTATTTATTGTATCAGTAGCAAAATCGAGGGTACTGTTTTAATGTATTTAGAAACACAAAGTTAACAAAGTTAATAACTTGGCGTTACGCTATATGTGCTTTGATCAGAATCTGGCCACTTGGAGTGCCTCTGGTGTTGCTGTGAGAAGATCCTCCATTGTGCATGTGGCAGGGCTTAAACCACATTGTAGTAAGTGGTCTGTGGTTTGCTCTTCCCCACACTTGCATGTCGCAGACTACACTTTGTAGGCCCATTCCTAAAGATTGGGTCTGCAACTTGTGGTTCCAGAGCGTAGTCTGTTCAGCGCCTTCCATTTCATCCATTCTTCTGTGTGCCCAGGAAGGAGTCTCTTATCTGGTCTCAGCTATGGATTGAGGTTCCTTGTTTTAGCCTGCCACTTTTGGACTCTCGCTTGCTGAGGTGTTCCTGCAAGTATCTCTGTAGATCTTAGAAAGCTATTTCTTGATTTAAGTAATTGGCATGCTGGGTGATATCCAAACAGGGATGAGCTGGAGATGTCACTGCCTTGATCCTTTCATTGTTGGTTGCTACTTCCTGGAGGATGTCAGGTGGTGTAATATCAACTGAACACTACAGTATGATTTCTCCAGTGGTGTTGGGTGTAGACATCCTGTGATAACACGGCATGTCTCATAAGAGCCACATCCACTGTTTTAACGTGGTGAGATGTGTTCCATGTCGGGCATGCGTCTTCAGCAGCAGAGTAACAAAGCAGAAGGGCAGATGGCTTCACTGTCTCTGATTGTGATCCCCAGGTTCTGCCAGTCAGCTTTCGTGTGATATTGTTTCTAGCACCCACTTTTTGTTTGATATTAAAGCAGTGCTCCTTGTAGGTCAAAGCATGGTAGAGGGTAACTCCCAGGTGTTTTGATGTGTTGCAATGCTCCAATGGGATTCCTTCCTAGGTAACTATCAGAGCTCGAGGTGCTTGTCTGTTCTTAAAGTGAAAAGCACATGTCTGTGTTTTAGATGGATTAGGGATCTGCTGGTTTTCCCTATAATAGGCAGTAAGAGCACCTAAAGCTTCTGCTCAACCATTTCAAAGCTCCTTGCTTGGGTGGTGATGGCACGATCATCAGCATAGATGAAACTCTCTGTCCCTTCTGGCAGTGGCTGATCATTTGTGTAAATGTTAAACATGGATGGAGCACACATGCTTCCCTGAGGGAGGCCGTTCTTCTGTTTTTGTCATCTGCTTCTCTATCTATATGGAGCCCCAGTGGCAAAGTGCATTAAAGCGCTGAGCTGCTGAACTTGCAGACCAAAAGGTCCCAGGTTCAAATCCTGGGAGCGGCTTGAGCACCCGCTGTTAGCCCCAGCTCCTGCCAACCTAGCAGTTCAAAAACATGCAAATGTGAGTAGATCAATAGGTACCACTCCTGTGGGAAGGTAACGGCGCTCCATGCAGTCATGCCTATGGCCACATGACCTTGGAGGTGTCTACGGACAACGCCGGCTCTTTGGCTTAGAAATGGAGATGAGCACCAACCCCCAGAGTCAAACATGATTGGACTTAACGTCAGGGGAAACCTTTACCTTTACTTCTCTACCTAAAAATATCATGTGTTAACAAAGCAAACAGAAGATCAACCAATTTATTATCGCATGTCCTTTCAAGGACTCACTGCTCAAAGACATGGGATTCTGTCCAGGTACATCAGAACCAGTGTGGTATAGCGTTTTAAGTATTGGATGGATACAACTCTCAAGGCTGGGGTTTGAATGCTATGGAACACCAGGAGTTGTAGTTCTTCAGCTACAACTTTACTCTTGCCAAAGAATGCCGAGACTTCATCAAACTACAAATCCCAGGATTCCAGAGCATTAAACCATGTCAGTTAACGTGGTGTCAAACCATTTTGGGTTGAACCGGACGTCCCTTGTGGCCTCTTCCAGCTCTACGATTCTGTGAAACTGCATTCATTCCACAATGTTGATGCACCCTTGATTTCCTCTTGCTCTCATGCAAAAATCCACAAACGAATCCCACTGATTTGTAAATAATCTCTGTGTGGGAGTAACAGAGGACAGAGCTGCAGGGTTTTCCCTCTCCCTCCTTTCCCCTGAAAGCCAGAAGGAATGTTTTCTCCCCTCTTTCCTTTCCTAGGCCCTGAGCACCCTTGGTCTTGCCTTTCCCGCTCCCCTGCCCCAGGGGCCCCTCTGGACTCCTGATTTATGGGTCCGACCGCTCTCTGCAGCTGTGCCGACAACGCAAGTCCCAGGTGGGGCTTCGGGTGGGTGAGCTGGGAGCAGTTTGTTCTCAGTGTGTCTAATCTGTCCCAGACCCCCATAAACAGCCGTGAGAGCCTTTCCAAACACACACGCACACACCACATTCCCGCCACTGGGCTTTACTGGGGGAGACTGGGATGGAAGGCTGTAAATAAATATCCCAGGCTTGTGTTGTTTTTGTGGCTTGTCTGGTTTGTTTGCTTTGAAAGGCCTTGCAACCAAAACCTGAACAAGGTTCCCTTTCTCAGGGATTTGCACAGCAGCCTGCAAAGGCCAAGCTTTCCCCAAGATCATATCCACACACAGCAAAATGATTATCATTTCAACTAATTGCAGGGATTTCTTGGCAAGATTTGTTCAGACAACACCTGCCATTGCCTTCCCATGAAGTTGAGAGAGCATGACTTTTGCAAAGGCACCCAGTGGCCCCTTCTACACAGCTGTATAAAATCCACATTGAATTGGATTAAAAGGCAATGTGGACTCAGATAAGAGAGTTCAAAGTGGATATTATGGATTATCTGCCTTGATATTCTGGGTTACATGACTGTGTGGAAATGCTTGAGAAGGAATTTGAATCCTATTCTCGGAGGGTGTATTTACACTGAAAAATGAATGCAGTTGGACTGCACTTTAACTGCCATGACTCAATGCCATGAGTGTTGTCGTTTGCTGCAGCACCAGCATTCTGGATTTATATCATGTCGAATTATACTATTGTCACTATTTTATTTTTTACTATGTTATCGTGTATAATAATGTTCTTATTTGATGTATTTTTATCTTCTTATGAAGTGTATTAAACATGTATTTTTATTTCGTTTTATCGTAACTATCCGGGTTTGACCCCATGTTAGCCATCCCAAGTCCCTTTGGGAAGATGGAGGCGGGGTATAAAAATAAAATTATTATTATTATTATTATTATTATTATTATTATTATTATTATTGGGAAGGCTAA
This sequence comes from Anolis carolinensis, assembly GCF_035594765.1. Lineage (NCBI taxonomy): Eukaryota > Metazoa > Chordata > Lepidosauria > Squamata > Anolidae > Anolis > Anolis carolinensis. The sequence continues at coordinate 247,997,932 of NC_085844.1, read as the reverse complement.
AGATTTTAACCCCTTCTACACTGCCATCTACAATACCAGTTGAAACTGCATGAGTATAATACAATTCAATGCAGTTAAGCTGCATTATATGAGTCTACAGTGACCATATAGTGCAGTTTCAAATTGCATAATATAGCAGTTGAGGTAGAGCTATAGTAAAACTACACCTTGCAGGATTCCATAGCATGGAGCCATAGTAGTTCACGTTAGGTTAAAAAAAATCAGTTTGATACCACTGTAACTTTCATGCATCAATGCTACATTATTATTATTAGTAATAATAATAATAATAATAATAATAATAATAATAATAATAATAATAATATATTTATTTATGTTCCACTTTATCTCCCAGAGAGGATTCAGAATGGATCACAGGTACATATATATGGCAAACATTCAACACCATTATACAATTGAGAGAGACAGATAATATATAAACAAAGGCAGACTTTCCTCTTTTATTTCCAACATCTGAAGGCAGTGCTCGACTCAGCCATGGGGAGGTGCTGTTGTTCCATTCTTCCATGCTGAGGAGCCTGTTGATCAAGCGCCAGCATGTTTTTCAAGGGCGTCTTATCTACTCACATTGCTGTTTTGAAGTCCTAGATAGGCAGAAGCTAGGCTGACAGTGGGAGCTCATCCTGCTCAAAGTTTGAACTGCCAGTCTTCTGGTCGGCAAGATTTTCTCTAGCTGGTGGTTAACCCTACTACTACTACTACTACTACCCTGTTTCTCCTATAAGACATCCCCAGAAAATAAGACCTAGTAGAGGTTTTGCTGAATTGCTAAATATAAGGCCTCCCCTGAAAGTAAGACCTAGCAAAGTTTTTGTTTGGAAGCATGCTCGCCAAACAGAACACCAGAGCATGCAGGTTTCGTAAATGTATGTACCATAGATTGCTGTACATGAAAATAATGGTAGTAACAAGAAATTCTTGATAGGATGCACAGTTTGTCTGGTTATGTTGGTTTGTGATGACAACTACTGTACAGTATATAATAAATGTTCATTTTTTTGTTCAACAATAAATGTGAATTCTTCATGGAAAACCAAGACATCCCCTGAAAATAAGACCTAGCGCATCTTTGGGAGCAAAAATTAATATAAGACACCGTCTTATTTTCGGGGAAACACAGTAGTATGTACATTGCCTGCCCCCCCTTTCTTTAAATTGCTGAACTGGATTTCTAAAGGATCCATTGAAATTTTAAGTTATTAAAATTCAAGAACTTGGGAGACTGGAAGGAAATTTCATTAGGGGACCATAGAATTTTCATTTGGAGGTGTCAATGCCCTTGTTTTTGCCCTCTTGTCGGTAAATCCCCACAAGGATTGGATTGCACAGAGTTGTATCATTTTGGAGAGGGAAAACTCAGTCTTAGAGTAGTAAGAATAGAATAGAGTAGTAAGAACTAGTAGTTGAAATTTGCCCCCTGTGATAACTACAACTTCCATGATTCCATAGCGTTGAGCCATGGCAGTTAAGTTTCCAGGCGGATGGATGATGGTAGCAATCTAATCCCATCTGCCTTTCCCAGCTCAGAGTCCTAGATCTTTGGGGTTAAATGTTTCAAGAGCCTGGAATATTTGGGAGGAGAAGAGAGCTATAATAAGAATGCTGAAAAACACCACTGGAACATTTTTTTTTGTCAATTAAAAAAATCCACCAAGAAGAGGAAGATGCCGACGAGGAAGAAGAGCATGCAGCTGTGCTTCGGGTTCCAGTTCTCAGGTGATGTCAGGATTGGAGGCCGTCCAGCCCCAGCCCCACAGAGACTGCCTTTGTGGGTTCAGCACGGAGTGTTTTTCCTTCCTGAGACTTGGGGACACCTTCCTGTCTCAGAGAAGCCGGCCAAGAGCCGCTCCGAGGGATTCTGAGAGCAAGAAAAGACAGAAAGAGGCTGGGAGAGAAAGATGGAAAAGAAAAGAGAGAGAGGAGTTCACTGGGGTTCCCAGTGCTTTGGGCGTTGGGCTATGGGTGCATCTACACTACAGAAATAATGCAGTTTGACACCACTTTAAATTTGATACTGAATACTAAGGAATCATGGGTGTTGTATTTTTACAAGATCCTTAGCCATCTCTGACAAAGACTGCTGGTGTTTCACTGAGGCCCCTTCTACACAGCTGTATAAAATCCAGATTATCTGTTTTGAACTGGATAATCTGACAGTGTAGACACAGATAATCCATTTCAAAGCAGATAACGTGGATTATCTATCTTGATATTCTGTATTGTATAGCAGTGTAGAAGGGCCGTAAGGCCCCTTCTACACTGCCATATTTATTTATTTATTTATTTACAGTATTTATATTCCGCCTTTCTCACCCGAAGGGGACTCAGGGCAGATTACAATGAACACATATATGGCAAACATTCAATGCCAACAGACAAACAACATACATTAGACAGACTCAGAGGCATTTTTAACATTTTTCCAGCTTCACGATTCCGGCCACAGGGGGAGCTGTTGCTTCACCGTCCAGTAGTGGCTGTACTTCCTCATTCCTTTCCTCGTGTTTTGCTGGCAGTTTTATGATGTTATAAATTAGCCTCCCGCATAAAGCGTCCCTAAATTTCCCTAATTGACAGATGCAACTGTCTTTCGGGGCTGCATAGGTCAACAGCAAGCCAGGGCTATTAATAGTCGGAGGCTTAACCCGACCCGGGCTTCGAACTCATGACCTCTCGGTCAGTAGTGATTTATAGCAGCTGGTTACTAGCCAGCTGCGCCACAGCCTGGCTTATTTGAACTGGATTATATGGCAGTGTACACTCATATAATCCAGTTCAAAGCAGAGAATGTGGATTATCTGCTTTGATAATCTGGATTATACAAGAGTGTAGGAGGAGCCTAAAACTACAAAACCATGTTTCTGTAGCACTGAGCAACGACAGCTAAAGCATTGTCAAACTGCAGCGTAGATGCAGCCTATGAATATGTTTTAATGCTTTTTTAACTGCGAATTTTTAAATACAAACTAACATCAAGCTTGCAATTGCAACATTCCCACTTGCTTCAAACAGACAAGGGTTCTTTCCCCCACTCTGGACAGTCCACAGTTATAAATAAATACACACACACACATACATATACCATATATACTTGAATATAAGCTGACCCGAATATAAGCCGAGGCACCTAATTTTACCACAAAAACTGGGAAAACTTATTGACTCGAGTATAAGATGAGGGTGGTAAATGCAGCAGCTACGGGTCAATTTCAAAAATAAAAATAGATATTAATAAAATTACATTATTTGAGGCATCAGTAGGTTAAATGTTTTTGAATATTTATATAAAACTGTAATAATAATAAGATTTTAATAAGATAAGACTGTCCAACTCTGAATACCTATATACTCAAGTATAAGCCGACCTGAATATAAGCTGGCCAGGACCCTCACTCAAGTATAAGCCGAGGGGAGCTTTTTCAGCCCTAAAAAAGGGCTGAAAAACTAGGCTTATACTCGAGTATATATGGTATATATATACACCCCACTTGCCTCATTTCCAACTGACCTCTGAACATACCTCTGAGGATACCAACCACAGATGGAGGTAAAACTTCAGGAAAAAATGCTACAGGAACATGACTATACAGCCCGAAAAACTCGCAACAATCCAGTTTTAAAAATACAGGTAAATATTTATTTACCGTACTTGTATCCCACCTTTCTCAACCCCGAAGGGGACTCAAGGCAGTCTTACAAAGGCAACAGTTCAATGCTGCATGTATACATACATCAATGAATAAACAAAAACATTGAAACTACTATTTTTTATTTATTTACCAGACTTGTATCCCATCTTTCTCAACCCCGAAGGGGACTCAAGGAGGCCTTACAAAGGCAACAATTCAACGCCACATGCATACATACACCAAACAAAAACATTAAAACCAACCAATTAAAACATAACATGAAAACCAGAATTAATCATTTATATTTAAATCGTGTTTCAATGTCTGCATATTGGTATATTTTAAACTGGATGCTGATGCCTTTATGTTAAGCCACACTCAGCCCCAGAAACCCCTGATAGATTCGTCTTAGGATTGCTATACGTGAGAAATTATTACTAAAGACACAGATCAACAATAAACTTCCAGTAGGTTGCTTGAATGAGCAGCTGCAAGGGCTTCAGCATCCTGGATGGGTCTGTTGTTGTATGCCTTCAAGTCATTTTTAAATTATGACATCTCGAAAGTGACCCTATAGCAAGGGTTTCATGGCAAGATTTCTTCATCAGAGGTTTGCAAGTAGGTTTCGAACCCTGGTTTCCAGAGTCCAATAATTAAACCACTATACCACACTGGCTCTCGCCAAGCATTATTTTCTTTTTGTGTTGTTTTGTCACATATCCAAAGTACAACAGTGTCAATTTAATCATTTTGGTTTCTAGTAAGAATTCAGGCTTGCTTTGTTCTGAGACACATTCATTTGTCTTTCTGGAAGTGTCCATGTTATTCACAGACTCCATGAACTACCAAAGGACTCATTGACTGCATCTACATTGCCATATGATGCAGATTTAGAATGCAGATCAACTGCATTGAACTGCATTATATGGCAGTGTGGACTCACATAATCCAATGCAATTAATCTGCTTCTAAAACTGCATTATATGGCAGTATAGGTCCAGCCATAGTAAAAGACTATAATGTTTGGCAAAGTGGAAGGCACAAGCAAGAAAGGAAGGGTGCTAAGATGCATTAATTCTATAGAATAGGTACTGTAGAATTAATGCTGCTTAGCACCACTTTGAAAACTGCACTGAATTTAAAAAGAGAGAGAGAGAGAGAGAGAGAGAGAGAGAGAGAGAGAGAGAGAGAGAGAGAGAGAGAGAGAGAGAACGAACTGATGAAGAGAGGTCAAAAGTGAAGTAATATGATCCAAAGGACAAGCCTTGAAGTTTTGCTCCTACTATTGGATTCTAGGATTCAGAAATGCTGCAGACTTCACTTCTTTGAAACTTCTTTGTCACTGCATCAAAAGAAGCGTTCCCATCAGTACCAACATAGAGCAGGGATTGTAGCTCGCTGTGTGTTTGTTTGTTGCTTCTCAATTCCTATTTTCAGAAACAGCCCTACCAAGGTATGTACAGTAGAGTCTCACTTATCCAAGCTAAACGGGCCGGCAGAAGCTTGGATAAGCGAATATCTTGGATTATAAGGACTGATCAAGGAGAAGCCTATTAAACATCAAATTAGGTTATGATTTTACAAATTAAGCACCAAAACTTCATGTTATACAACAAATTTGACAGAAAAAGTAGTTCAATACGCAGTAATGTTATGTTGTAATTACTGTATTTACGAATTTAGCACCAAAATATCACGATATATTGGAAACATTGACTACAAAAATGGCTTGGATTATCCAGAGGCTTGGATAAGCGAGGCTTGGATAAGTGAGACTCTACTGTAATTAGACGAACAACCGAAAACAGCCCTACCAAAGCATACAATCTGTGTAATAATATAATTATATTTAAACATTAATGCAATTGTTGTTATTTTATTATTCTCTATATAGTACCATCAGTGTATGTGGCATTCTGCAAAAACCAACCAATAACAGCCCTATCAAAGTGTACAGTCTATAATATACATATACACACAGAGGAAGGCAGGAAACAATGTAATGCAATCGTAAAGCAAATGATCCAAACAGAAATACAAAAACCAAATACAGTATGATATAAAGCAAACTGGCAAATAGAGATATAACTAAAATATATAAGACTGTAAAGTAACGAGCACATCTACATTGTAGAGTTCAGCCCCACTTTAATGCTATGGCATGGGAATAGTATTGTAGTTTTGCAAATCCTAAATTTCATAGCTTGGTGCCATGGCAGTTAAAATGGTCTCAAACTGCAATGATTTTGCAGTTTAGATGCACCCATTATTAAAACAAAATAGCCAAAGTTTTGGAAAACAAGAACATTTTAAATTGAGGGAATTAAAAATAGTGAGGGAAGGAGCGGCCTGCAGATGTTCAGGGCAGCAGTTCCAGCAGCCGGTGAAAGAGGACGAAGCCGAGCCAAGGGAGAGGAAATCCTTGGATGAATTTCTAGAACACAGATCCTGAGCTGGACAGTAGAAAGAAAAGAGGGCTGAAGGATAAGGGAAAGCTACCTTGTTGCTTTGAAAGTTAAAACAAAAAGCTTGCACTGAATCCTAAAAAATAAATCAACGAGTGATGAAGACAGATCGAACGTGAGGTAATATGATCAAAAGTACAAGCCAAAAAGGATAATCTTAGCAACAGAATGTTGAATGGAAACCAGAGGACGAATGTTGGCACACACGTTTTAATTGTGCAAAGGCCCTTCCAGCCACCACAGACACCTGGGACTCCAGGTTCAGTGCCGAGTCCAGGAGGACTCCCAAACTACGGATCCCATCCAACACAGGCTGAATATCTGCCTTCTGACTGACCAGGAGCACATCTGTCTTGTCTGGATTACGTTTCAATTTGTTTACCCTTATCTAGTCCATTACTGGTGACAGGCACTGGTTTAGGGTTAGGACAGGTTCCTTTGTTTTTGGTGGGATGAGTAGTAGAGTCAGGTATCATCTGCATACAGGTGACACCGTACTCCAAAACTCTGGATGATGGCCCCCAGCGCTTTCATGTATATGCTAAACAGCACAGGGAACAAAATATAACCCTAAGGAACCCCACAGGTCAATGGCCAGGGGTTTGAAGAGCCCACAAGCACTACCACCTGGGTACGGCCCTCCAGGAAGGACCAGAACCACTGTAAAACAGTGGCTCCCAGTCCTATCCCAGTGAAACGGCCCAGAAGGATACCATGGTCGATGGTATCAAAAGCCATTAGGACAGTGGTTCTCAACCTGTGGGTCCACAGGTATTTTGGCCTACAACCAGGGCCGGTTGTTACTAGGCGGCCGCTGACGCGGCCGCCTCGGGCGCTGGCTGCTAGGGGCGCTGTCGAGGCGTCGACAGCGACCCGTAGCGCCACCGACGCCTCCGGTGTTGGCGCGGGCCCGCGGGGCTTCAATCCCCGCGCCCGCGCCAAGCACCTAGGCCATTTTGCCCTTAGTAACAAACTAAGGGCAAAAATGGCCTATCTGTGCTGTGCGCATGCGCACAGCCAGATAAGCCATTTTTGCCCTTAGTTTGTTACTAAGGGCAAAATGGCCTAGCTGTGCTGTGCGCACGCGCACAGCACAGCTAGGCCATTCGGGCCTTACTTCCTGGTCGCGGCGCGTGCGCACAGCACAGATAGGCCATTTTTGCCCTTAGTTTGTTACTAAGGGCAAATGGCCTAGCTGTGCTGTGCGCACGCACACAGCGCAGCTAGGCCATTCGGGCCTGACTTCCTGGTCGCGGCCAGCGACCGCCCGGGCGATCGCCGGCCGCGACCAGGAAGTCAGGCCCGAATGGGCTATCTGCGCTGTGCCCGTGCGCACAGCGCAGCTAGGCCATTCGGGCCTGACTTCCTGGTCGCGGCCGGCGATCGCCCGGGCGGTCGCTGGCCGCGACCAGGAAGTCAGGCCCGAATGGCCTAGCTGCGCTGTGCGCGTGCGCACAGCACAGCTAGGCCATTTGCCCTTAGTAACAAACTGGGTAACAGTAACAAACTTAGTAACAAACTGGGCTACAAGCCAAGCAAACAAAAGCTAACACTGGCTAAGCCTTGACCCAGTTCTGCTATCTCAGCTCAACCCTTCTTGTGAGGATATCGTATTGTCATATACCGAACATTTGTTTCATTCAAGGGCTGCTTTTTTTGTCTAAGTAGCCACAGACTATCATTTTGGAAGCTGAATTTGGTAAAACTAGTAACAAACTTAGTAACATTTGCCCTAGTAACAAACACAGCGTGGGAGGCGGGGCCAGGGCACGCTGGGCGGGGCCAGGGCGTCGGAGGCGGGGCCGGTGGCGGGGGCGCTTTTTAGCACCCCCGCTTAACATTTAAAAATATCTCCGGCCGGCCCTGCCTACAACTCCCAGAAATCCCAGCCTGTTTACCAGCTATTAGGATTTCTGGGAGTTGAAAGCCAAAACATCTCTAGGGACCCACAGGTTGATGACCATTGGGTTAGGAGGTCCAGGAGAATCAACAAGGACAAACTCCCTATCTAGCTCTCTGTGTAGGTCATCCACCAAGGTGACCAAAGCTTTCTCTGTTCCATAACCAGGCCTGAAATCAGATTGAAATGGATCTAGATAATCTGTTTCATCTAGAAATCCCTGGAGTTGGGCGGCCACCACATGTTCTGAGACCTTGTTCAGAAAGGGAAGGACACTGGTTGATATTTGTCCATTATAGAGCTTCAGGAATGGTTTTTTAAGTATAGGCCTCACAGCTGCCTCCTTTAGGCAAGTTAGAACTTTGTCTTGTTCCAAGGAGGCATTGACCACCACCCTCACCCACTCTCCCAGTCCCCCTCTGGCCGGTTTGATCAGCCAGGAACAACAAGGGTCTAGAATACATATGGTAGCTCTCCCCTCTCCAAGGATCTTGTCCAAGTTGAAAGATATCCATCAACATTGGACATGCAGGAGCCAGGGTTATATCCACTGGAACTGTATCAATAACAGTATCCAAGTCATAATGGATCTGAACGATCTTATCTGCAAAGTGACTTGCAAATTCTTCACAGCGGGCTGCTGTGAAGATGCATCCTAAGATGAGATAACGGAAGACCAGTCAAAACATTACATTAATCAACACATAACCAATTAAATTAAAAGTATAGTATGGCTCTGGTATCCACAACACTGATATGTGAGGTTTCACTATCCACACTCAACAAAATACGACCTCTCTAGGGATTTTCCAGATTCTGCAGTGAAATTCTATGCATGCACCAGAAGACCCTCTTTTCGATAGGGTTCACTTTTACCCACAGTTTTGTGTAAATTTTGCTTGTATTCCAATATGAAAAGCAGTGCATTCTGCAAAAATGCAATTTGGCATAAGGAATTACACTTCTCAGTGTTTTCCATCTTTCTCTCTCTCTTTCTTGTTCTTACGTAGTGCAAGGAGGGAGGGGGAATCTCACAGACCATTGCTTATTCATACAATCCCACCCTACATGCAGGCAAAACCAACAGGAAAGAACTATAAATTATCCTATTGCAAAGATTTATAGCATGTAGGGAGCTGCAGGAGGACACAGCAGTAGGTGCTCCAAATGGTCCCAAATGTTCTACTGCTGTGCACATTCTTGTTATATTCCCAGGAAAATTTATGGCCTTTATTTAACACCAACACTTTGACATTCACACTAATGGATGTCTTGCTACAGCAAAGGTAGGCAACGCACAGCTACACATTGAAATAAAAACCGGGTATTTGATTTAACTTGAAGAGTGGCGCATTTGGGATTTCCATAAGGCATTTATGAAAAAGTCATGGATGGCCCAAACATCCGAGAAGATCACATTTTTGGATGTTGGGGATTTAGCCTGCATCCTCTACACTGTAGAACTGGTTCAGTTTAACACCACCTTAACTGCTACCGTTTAAAGTTATGAAATTCTGGGAGCTGTAGTCTAGTGAGGCATCAGTACTATTGGGCTTCACAATGCTTTTCTGCAATGACTTCCAAAAAATCATTATTAATTTGAATGAAGAGGAATACTGGTAGTTTCCTGTCAATTAATTTTTTAATCATGTCAGAATCGACTTGTGAACATACTGAAAGTTGCTTCTGGTGTGAGAGAATTGGCCGTCTACAGAGACATTGCTCAGGGGACACCCGGATGTGTTACTGGGAGGCTTCTCTCATGTCCCCACAAGCTAGAGCTGACAGACAAGCTCACCCCATCTTGCAGATTCAACCCGGCAACATTCAGGTCAGCAACCTAACCTTCAGGTCAGCAATCCAGCCGGCACAAGCATTTAATCCATTCGGCCACTGCGGCTTTTCTGCCAATTAATAATCTTGTAAGATATTCTAAAGTTGTATTCAAAAGTTTGCTGGAATATGTAAAGAAAGATTTGTGGGTGACATGTGACTTCAAATTAACTGTGTCCCATCCATGAGGTCCTTCATAGAGTTTTCTTGACAACATTTATTAAGAAGAGATTTGCCATTGTCTTCCTCTGAGGCTGAAATATGTTGCAAAACTACAACTCTCTGGATCCCATGGCAATGTAAGTGATTTCAAATTACATTAATTCTACAATGTAGAGATGCACCATAGGACTATGGTTGACAGGTGCCATATATTATATGACAATGAAACCTGATTAAAATACTATTATCCCACTTTTTAGCTGCTTTTAAAATGCCCCAGTTGTTCTCACCACCTCTCACTTTCGCTTTCTGTCCTCAGCTTACTACTTGCACTGCAAATAGAGTTCAAAGTGGGAAAGGACTTAGCACCCAGTTCATTTGGGAGTGGAGAGGAGGGCCCCTTCTACACTTCCATATAAAATCCAGATCATCTGCTTCGAACTGGATTATATGACAGTGTAGACTCATATAATCCAGTTCAAAGCAGATAATGTAGATTATCTGCTTTGAAAATCTGGATTATATGGCAATGTAGAAGGGGCCGAGGAGAAGGACAAAATCTTGCCCTTCACACCAAAAAGTAAACAGCTGCAGCCTCTTCTTGCTCGTGCATTTTTCCCAGTCAATATATTAGCAATTTTGACCATCCTGGTTTTGATTTGTGAAATGTCAGAGAGTAAAGTGGCAGCCTGCAAGTCCACATCTGCCAATCTATTGAGTTCCCAGAAAAGGGAAAAAACTGTTGGGTTACCAGGGCACAAATACGGTACTTGTTCTTGCCATATTAGGAAAGGAAACATCCTAACAGCTGATATTGGACAGCTTTAGAAGCTTTGGACGAGGGATGTATCCACACTGTAGAATGAATTAAGTTTGATAACACTTTAACCACTATAGTTAAATTTGGGAGTTGTGGTTTTACAAGATCTTTAGCCTTCTCGGTCAAAGAGTGCTGGTGTCTCACCACACAGGAACTCCAATGATTCCTTAGAATTAAGCCATGACATTTCAAGCCTTGTCAAAGTGGGGTAATAATAATAATAATAATAATAATAATAATAATAATAATAATAACAACAACAACAACAACAACAACAACAACAACAACAATAATACTTCAGCAGTGTAGATCAAGCATGGGCAAACTTTGGCTCTCCAGGTGTTTTGGACTTCAACTCCCACAAATTCCTAACAGCCTATCAGCTGTTAGGAATTTGTGGGAGTTGAAGTCCAAAACACCTGGAGGGCCAAAGTTTGCCCATGCTTGGTATAGATCCACCCTTGAGCTCTTTGCAAAATATTCTAAGTACTCTTCCAAACTACATATCCCAGGATTTCCCAAGATGGGACCATGAGAACTGAAGTGGTACTAAAGTGCTATAAGTGAACATTACTCTGGTATAGGGTGCATCGTACACTGTAGGATTAATGCAATGTACATATTGAGTAAAAGGCTGATGTTACATTACTGTGGGCACATCTGCATTGTAGAATCAATGCACCTGGTGTCCACTTTAACAGACATACCTCCATGCTATGGAAGCATTGGTGAGGCAGAAAAGGCAAACAACCTTCTACCGTATTTCCCTGAAAATAAGACAGTGTCTTATATTAATTTTTGCTCCCAAAGATGCGCTAGGTCTTATTTTCAGGGGATGTCTTATTTTTCCATGAAGAAGAATTCACATTTATTGTTGAACAAAAAAATGAACATTTGTTATATACTGTACAGTAGTTGTTATCACAAACCAGCATAACCAGACAAACTGTGAATCCTATCAAGAATTTCTTGTTACTACCAATATTTCCATGTACAACACTCTATGGTACTTACATTTACCGATCCTGCATGCTCTGGTGTTCATTGGGCATGCTTCCAAACAAAAGCTTTGCTAGGTCTTACTTTCGGGGGAGGCCTTATATTTAGCAATTCAGCAAAACCTCTACTAGGTCTTATTTTCTGGGGATGTCTTATTTTAGGGGAAACAGGGTAAGTAAAAGAACAATTCCCAGTGTTCCACAGCACTGACCCATAACAGATAATGTGGTTTCCAACTGTTTTAGTTCTATAGTATAGAAACCCCAATACTGTGATCATTTCCCATCATTTCTATCCTTCACTTTCTTCTGCTTTTCTTACTCTCGTCTTTTTCCCTCTCTTCCTCCTTCGCTCCCCACTCCTCTCTTGCAATCAATCCCCAGTGGGGACAGGGTGTGAAACCTACTGCTCGGGGTGAAAAGCAGGTTAATTTCCAGCCGGAGCTTCCCTCTGAAAACAATAGGACAATACCCGGCCGAGAGCTGCCTGCGTAAACCAGGCCCATGGAGGGGAAGTTGTAATATTTGTATTTAGCACTCAGTAAATTGGAAACGGGGGAAAGACGAGGCAGGGAGGGCAACGGCGAGGCAATTAAGAGAGCGCCTTGACCCGGTTCCTCTCCACACTGTCCAGGGAAGTCCCTGGGGCCCATTCAGCCCCTGCCTGAAGGTCACCTGGATGAGGCTTATTAAAAACAGCCGCCACTTCTGTGCAGAAGCAAGAAAACAAGGGGAAGCGGAGCCATGTGCAGAGAGATACACACCCACCAGTTGCTGCCCTGGAATGAAAAAAGGCCACTTCTCAGCCCATCTGTGTGTGCTTTCAAGCCACGTGTTGACTTATGGTGGTTTCTTGAAGTTCATAGGGTTTCTTTTTTAAGGCAAGGAAGACCCAAAGGTGGTTTTTATCAGTTCCTTCTTCTCAGCTATTACCAACCACGTCAGACATTCATTGGGACTCCTTCTGGGGTTGGAGAAGGTTCTTCTTTTTGGACTGCTACTCCAGAATCCCCCAGCCAACACAAAGAGTCCAAAAAGTCACCTTTTCCCAAAATTAATCCAAATTCCAAATTTATTTAATGCTTAGACCATAGGTCTTTTGCATGCAAGACAAACAAACAAATACACAAAAGCCAGACCATCAAATACAATAGAAAACATGCCATTAAACCCCAATATAAATCACTAGCTGTGCCCGGCCACGTGTTGCTGTGGCGTTGTCTGGTGGTGTTGGTGAGAAATTGTAAAGGTAGTGGTGGTATTGAATGTCTGTTGTATGGTTGTCTTTATGTTTAGTATGCACACTGAAGTGGATTATATGGCAGTGTGGAGTCAAGATAATCCAGTTCAAAGCAGATAATATAAGATTCTAAATGGGTTATATAGCTGTGTGGAAGGGCCTTGAGTCCACACTGCCATATAATCCAGTTAAAATCTGATAATCTGTGGAAGAGGCCTAAGTGAGGCCTAACTGTGCCTGTCCCCTGGGCTGAGTAGGTTGCTAGGAGACCAAGTGGGTAGAGCTTAGCCTTCAAACTGGCAGCAATTGGATAAAAACTATTATTCCTCTCCCTGTAATTAGGACTTTATTTTTCTTTTCTTTTTGTTGTATCAACCTAGAGCCATGAATGATGGGTTGTGTTGTCAAATTTCGAGGTTGGGGGGCCTGTAGTTTTGTTGTTTTGTCCGCTGCCCTGATGCCATCACTCTTTTATATATATAGAAGATTAAAACATTAAAATGCTGCAAATATCAATGTCAGGATATGCCCTTCAAATACTACATATTTCATGGATTAGCACCAACATAATTAAAAACAAGATAAAACCAAGTAAGTACAGCATTATTAAAACTTAAGCAGGGATATAAAAAACCACTACCCAGCACAGTCAACTGCGATGTCGGAGTTTTGCCCGGATTTTCTGTGCTACCAGGGCAAAAAGGGCCACCTTATGAGTAACTGCAGGGTTAGTGTTGGACAGGCGTGGGCAAAACTAGAACAGGCGTGGGCAAACTTCGGCTCTCCGGGTGTTTTGGACTTCAACTCCCACAATTCCTAACAGCTTTCCCTAGAAGTTCTACTCAGCAGCATTTGGGAAGAGACTGAGATCATATCTCGTGTGTTTGTGGGTCTCAAAGTTGACTTCATGAATTTTGTAGTGGTTTTGTAGAGAATACAATGGCACTCCTCTGAGGGTTGGATAAAGTTCTTCTATAGCAGTGGTTCTCAACCTCTGGGTCCCCAAGTGTTTTGGCCTACAACTCCCAGAAATCCCAGCCAGTTTACCAGCTGTTAGGATTTCTGGGAGTTGGAGGTCAAAACATCTGGGGATCCACAGGTTGAGAACCACTGTTCTATGGACTGCCATTCCCAGAATTCTCCAGCTAGTTCCCAAAAGGCACCTTATCCCGTTCTACTGTTAGAGACTAGCCCGGAGGGGAAGTAAATGAGAGAATTCCAAGAGAGCAATAAAACAAGCCTTTTATTGTTATCACAGCTGATAAGGCAAACAGCCATAGGCACCCACTCTAGTGGGTGTCGTACCATGCAAATGGCCGTCGCAATATGTGCATAGCAAACAAAGAATATATACCTTTGGCTTATCTAAAATTGACCAGTGGCTGAGGGTCTTCCTCACCTTCCACACCTACTTGGCATAAATGATACCTGTGACCTCACTTGTTTACTCTGGGCTTTCTTCTCTCTTTAGAGAAAGGCACCAGCTCACGGGAAGGGAGGGGCATATGTAGAGGCAAAGCTACATAGGCAAAAGTTTACTATTATCTGGCTTATGGTCCCTTCACTACCTGTAGCATTTCATGGGGAGGAGGGAATGTCATAGGATGCTGGTACGTGACTTATAGCTTTCAAATTATGAGCTCCCTGAAACGCTGTATACTGGGAAAACAAATGCCACAGTAGAAAGCAAAGATAGCAGAGTACATTCACAGCAGAGTAGAGATAATCAGCTTTTCAACAGAGTACAGTTGCTACTTCTGACCTTCTTCCTGCACACTGTTTAATAAACTCACAGATTCTGTAGTTCATCCAAAACAACAGGCTTTAACCTTCCACTATTTACAGCTGTACAATTCAGGATATATCTACGCACAAATCATGCTTGTTACTTACACAATAAGATTCATTCAGCAGTGACATAAAGCAAGATAGTCACAGGTACAGATCACACAAAGAGAGCATATGAAGAGATCACAAATTAAGAAGAGAGTCAGCATTCCACTCTCCTTTTATAGCCACTTGGTGACTTGTCATCAGTAAGGAACAAATGAATGATGCAAACTCTAGTCATACATCTCGCATAATCATGACTCATCCATTTCTTAAATCCATTGTATTTCATCATACCCTCTCAGTCCTTCCCAGGTGTCGGTCACATATCCATCAGAACTATGTTTTACACATGGATTAAATGCTCAGGCATTTCTATCCAACAGGAGGAGCAAGGTCATAGTTATATTTATACAGTTTTACAATTACAAACAACCCCTTGAAGTCAACCATAAGACTGATGTCGTCTTTGGCGAAAATGAGCTTGACACCCATTGTAGGATTTTTCTTTCTCTGAAATAGATCCTATAGCAGCCAACATTTGTTGGTAGCCTCTCATCCAAGTACCAACCATGGCTGGCCCTTCTTAGCTTCCAAGGTGAATTGAGATCTGGTGCCTTTAGGTTTTTTACCAGTTCAAACCAGATAGTGTGGGATTTTATGGGCAACTTGAATACCATTGAATAGCCTTGTAGCTTCAAAGCCTGGCTACTTCATACCTAGGGGATTCCATTGTTACACAACTTGAATACCATTGAATAGCCTTGCAGCTTCAAACCCTGGCTGATTCATACCTAGGGGACTCCATTGTTGGCCAACTTGAATACCATTGAATAGCCTTGTAGCTTCAAAGCCTGGCTACTTCATACCTAGGGGATTCCATTGTTACACAACTTGAATACCATTGAATAGCCTTGCAGCTTCAAAGCCTTCATACCTAGGGGAATCTTTCTAGGCCACCTTGAATGTCCCTAGAGTAGTGGTTCTCAACCTGTGCGTTCCCAGATGTTTTGGCCTTCAACACCCAGAAATCATAACTGGCTAACTGGCTGGGATTTCTGGGAGTTGTAGGCCAAAATACCTGGGGATCCACAGGTCGAGAACCACTGCCCTAGAGTTTCTTGGAACATGCTTTCTGCTATTTTTGAGTGTCTTCAAACTGTATCTGACTTGAAACAGTGACAAGGTTTTCTAGACAAGATTTGTTCAGAAGAGGTTGCCATTGCCTTCCCCTGAAACTGAGAGAGTGTGACTTGCTCATGATCACTCAGCGCATGTTCATGACCCAGCAAGTATTCAAACCATGCCCAATGCTCAATCCACTAAAGCACATGAATTGTGCTATTTGCTGACATCTATGTATACTGGATTATTGCAGAAGCAGCTAAGAAATGTCTCTCTTTCCTACCACTTTCAGGAAAAACGTCGGTGGTGCCAAGTCTCCTGAAAGTTTTCCTGAACAAAGGATGCCGCTGAGGAGTTTTAAGAACTGTAACTTCAACAGATCCATTTCCTTTCCTCCTAGAAAATACAAGTTTGTTTATTATAAATCGGAATGCTCTTTGGTGTGGTTTTCGAGACTTGCTTCCTCAATGATTTTATTTTCAGAACAAGGGAAGCTTTCAGAGTCCCCATTCTAAATAATTTTTTTCACTTTGTCTCTCCCCCTTCCCAGCAATTACTAGACTAAAAACACCAAATTTGACAGACATGAAAGTACAGTATTATGTTTCATCAATGAAAGATGATTGCAAAATATTTTACACTCTTTTAGGGGAGACATTTTGTTATCTGACATTAGTCAGAGCTTCTCATGAATGTTTGAAGCAAGTGTGCAGTTTTCCAACAGACCTCACCACCTCTGAGGATGCCTGCCATAGATGTGGGCAAAACATCAGGAGGTAATGCCTCTGAAACATGGCCATACAGCCCGGAAAACTCACAGCAACTCAGTGATTCTGCCTATGAATGCCTTCGACAACATGTTCGAACAATTACTTAATTCCTAATTAATCCACATTGCAACTGAAAAGAGGTTGGTAAATCCATTTGTTCCCTGTTCCAAAACACACAAGGAGCACTTGATATTGTTAAATAATACTGCCAAGTGGTGTGAAGTTCCAAAGGAAGCACTACAAGTTTAGCTTCCTTTGGATCTTGAGAGAGCACTCAGGAGTGCCTTTGTAATAAATGATTTGTTTACAAGCAGAATGTAGTGGAAGCCAATTCTGTTTTCTCAATAGACAGCAAAACCACTTATCCTACAACCAATTTATCCAGCTCCCACATTCAAAATCTGGTGTTGGAGGATGCAAGAAAGAGAAATCAATGGATCTTGGTGACCTTGATAATTACAGTGGTGTTAACTTGAATTAATTCTACAGCCCTACTCTGGATTTTGCAAACTTGATTATATAAAAAAACCCTCATACTGTAGTCTCCTTCTCTGATGCCTTGTTTGGGAGACATTTCCCATTTGAAAAGGTGCCCAAGTCTACTGTAAAGTTAAAGGGCCCTAAGGTGAGATAGTCTATGATGGCTTGTGGATTACAAGTGACAGGTCAATGAATCAATTCTGAGCTTTAGCCTGAACATTTAAACTGGAAATACTGTAACATAGATGAGTACAGTTTTGGTGTTCAATATATCATCAGTAATGATTTTGAGGTTCTTCATAAAAATAATTGTACAGTTGTCCCTGTTGTGACTCAGCTGGAGTCTCAGAGTGACTCTGATGGGGATTGTGAGATTCAGGTTCCAGATGTTCAAGATGATGGGACTCAGGTTCAAGATGACTCTGATGGGAATTATGGGATTCGGGTTCAGAGTGTCCCTGCTGTGAGAGATGAGGAGCAGGGAGGCATTCCCATGGCAGGGAATAGTGTTGATGATACTGGAGTTGATACCGAGGCTAGCCAGGTGCAAAGGGAGGATAGCTCCCAGTTAGATAGCATGCAGACAGAGGCTGCTGTTAACGAACTGTCTGGCCTTGACGAAACGGCATCTCTGGATCGAGCTGGCCATTTGGAATTTTGGGTTCGCAGGAGTGTCAGAATACCAAACAAGAAAGAGGTCAGAGGCCAAAGAAATGCGTTCATGCTATGCAGGGAATATTAACGGGTGTGCTGAGAGAGAAATCTTTGTCAAAAGCAACGTCTCGTTTGAGTTAGAAGCAGTTCTTGCTTTCTTGGATTATCCTGCAGCTTTGTGTATTCAAGTTCATGGGACTATGTCATGTATTAATGGAACCTAAGGATTTCTTGGATTATTTTTATAGCCTTGGTTTTGCAACCATCTTTTGGATCTTTACTTTTGCTTTTTAAGGACTATTTATTTCCTATTTCCTAATAAACTACAAAAGACTTCAATCTGTGAACAGCCTGGTGTATTTAGCAAGGTGAAACTAACCTGAGGTGCGACAGTCCCTCCACTTCTGTGGGACTCGGGAGTATAGCTCCTGTGTGTAAATATAAAAAAATGCACCACCATCATCATCATCATCATCATCATGATCATCATCATCATATCTCTGTTGGGATAGGAGTCACCACTGCTATAGTCCTTGGAAGGGAAGCAGAGCCAACCTCTCCACCACTTCACTTACTTTGAGAATTCTGCCTCCTTTTCCTGTTCCTATGTGAGGTGAGTCTGTGTTTCTACTGGGCAAAGGAAGGAAGGAATTGAGAGACCAGAGATACATGGTAAATTGGAAGAGGAGGAGGAGCCAGCTTCACATATGTCTGCAACATCACTTACTTGGCAGTTCTAATACCCCTTCTTTCTTGTGTGCCGTGGATTCCTATCTGCCCATCCTCAAAACACCTCTTCCTTTGTCTGGACAGAACAGAGATTCATGGAACATAGGAAGAGGAATTGGAGCCCATATTCAAGGGGAAATGAAGTGGTGTGTGGCTGGTTCCTCTTCTTACCTACATGTTATGGGTCTTTTTTCACCCAGGAAGCAAATATTGACCAGATTAGAGACTTACAGCCTTGTTATTCAGCTCCTGGACTTTAGGAGGAGTGTTTCAAACACATGAATAATCCAAGCCATGAGTAGGAAACCCACAAAAGTGGAGGGTCAACTGTATTTAAATCAGTTAGGATTATCTCTTCCTTTAAAAAGAATTGAAATATTACTAAGCCAACCATATAAGAAAGGAGATCTCCCTGGTCCTGAGTCTATTTTGAAGATTGGGTTCAGTACCTTGGATAGCTCCTTCAAAGTGCAGATTGAAATTTGGCTCAGTTTCACTGCTGTAGTGTCATGGAAACTCCAAGCTCCTCTCTAAGGCTGGATCTACACTGCCCTATATCCCAGGATCTCAGAGTATCTACTTTGAACTGGATTATATGAGTCTCCGCTGTCATATAATCTGGGATTAGCAGATAATTTGGGATCAGATCCTGGGATATAGGAGCAGTGTAGAAGAAGGGGCCTAAGGGAGGAGACGAGAGTTTTCCATGATGGCCACTCAGGCAGCCAGTTGGTGGACTAGCAGGCAAGCTGGTTTCTTGCTCACAGTCTTTCCCAGAATGAGAATGAATTCTATTTAACACGTATCAGTTCTTTCTAAATTTGTATTATCACCTAATAAATTAGCACATGGAAATATTATGCAAATCTGTGTTTTCTTTTCAAGCAATGCAGAATTTGCCTTGAATATGTTACATAACAACCTGAAAGTAGATATCTGTATGCATCATACACTATGACTCAGTTCAGAGAGTTTAATCGGTAAAGAAAGAGGGAGGGAGCTCGAGAAGGAAGTAGAGAAGGAAACAGAGAAGGGGAAAAGAAGAAGTTGAGGAAGAGGAGGAGGTAGCAAAGAAGAAGAAGAGAAGGAGGAAAGAAGAAGGAGATAGAAGAGATATAGGAGGAGAGGAGGAAAGACGGAAGAGTAGAAGAAAAAGGGGGATAAGAAGAAGGAGGAGCAGAAGAAAAGGGGGAAGGAGAAAGAAGATAGTGAAGGAGAGGAACAAGAATAAGGTGAATGGTAGAAAGTCAAACTCAAAAGCATTTGAAAACCAACTTCAAATCAGGAAATGGCTAGGCATTGGTTTGTAAGTATGTCTCTAGACCGAGTGTTGCTATTCAAAAGTCTTATTAAATGGTCTCCAGATAGGCAGATACAATTCAGAATAAATGGCACTGCAACTTACACCATGGCTGGCTAAAGCACAAAATTATTGGTATTGTATTACAATTCCGAGGCAGAGAGTTCCACTGCTGAAAAGTTCTTACAGACATTCTTCCCAATGTTCAGGTGGAATCTCCTTTCCTGTCATTTGAACCCATGGCTCCACTGATTCATGGTCTCCAGACTTTGATCATTTTAGTTGCCCTTCTCTGGACGTCTTCCAGCTTAGAGTCAGAATCTCTTTTGAACTGTGGTGCCCAGAATTGGACACAGTATTCCAGGTGAGGTCTAACCAAAGCAGAATAGAGACTTGACTTCCCTTAATCTAGACACTAGACTCCTTTGGATGCAGCCCAAAATCCCACTGCCTTTTTTAGTTGCTGCATCACACTCTTGGCTCATGTTTAGCTTGTTGTCCTCAAAGACTCCAAGATCTTTCTCACATGGACTGTTTTCGAGCCAGGCGTCACCCTCCTGTATCTTTGCATTTCATTTTTTCTGCCTAAGTGTAGTATCTTACATTTGTCCTTGTTGACATTCATTTTGTTAGTTTTGGTCAATCAGCTTCCTAATCTGTTAAGGTCAGCTTGAATTCTGATCCTGTCCTCTGGAGTATTAGCTCTCTCTCCTAATTTGGTGTCATCTGCAAACTTGATCAGTTAGCCCTTTAAATCTTAATCCAAGTCATTAATAAAGATATGGAACAGAACTGGGCCCAGGACCGAACCCTGCGGCATTCCACCAGTCACTTTTTTCCAGGATGAAGTAAAACCATTGGTGAGCACCCTTTGGGTTCGGTCGCTTAAACAACTACAGATCCACCTAATATTAGCACTGCCTAGACCACATTTGACTAGTTTGCTTGCAAGGTCATGGGGGACTTTGTCAAAGCATATCTGAAAGCAAGATATGCTCCATCCACAGCATTCCTTGCATCTACCAAGCTTGTAACTCTATCGAAAAAAGAAATAACATTAGTCTGGCATGACTTGTTTTTGAGAAATCCATGTTGACTTTTAGTAATTGCACTGATTGCAGACTGTCTCCTTAATCTACAGATTTTCAATGGGTCCTTGTTTGGGATCAATCAAAGACGAGACAGGAAAGAAGGACGCTAGGTGAATGTTGGTCTGCCATATTCCCACTGGCCCGCCTTGCGTACTTTCTGCACTTTTCATTTTGGGACACAAACAAAGGTATCTTTGGGATAATGGAACAAAACAGGGTTAGGGCCAGGCCAAACGGGAGCAGCCCACGATCCCAGCAGGACTTGGAGCGGCCCAGTGGAAAAGCTGAGTCCCCCGGCCACGTTTCACCTTGTTTTCCAGCATCGATAGGGGCCTCACCCATTCACTGACGGCAGCTTTCCGGCAACTCTCCCAGGGTCACGGCATTGGGTAAAGGAGCAGATAATCTTTGGCTCCCAGCGTCCCTGTCTCTCTTGGCTCGATTTTCCTTGCATTGTATGCCTCCAAGTCATCGAGGAAACCTTTTGGGCCTTTCTGCAGCCGAGTGGCCACTGGGGGGGAAACCCAGCCCCCTTCCCCCCATTGTCACGGCCCTGGCTGTATCCTCGCTCTAAAAATAGGACTTGTTATCAAGTGATTGTTCTGACACCTCCTCGGCTGAAGCTTTAGACGTGGGCCATGGACAGGGAGGCAGGTGGGGTCCCGGGCGGGAGGGGCCGCCAAAGTAGATAAGTCAGCCTTGAGAACTCTTATGCTTGGAGGATGTCAATAGTACCAAATGTGTCATGGTGGGGCCACATGTGGCCAATCCCCAAAGGCTGTTTTTGAGACCTTTTACAGTCTCCCCATTGCCT
The DNA here is from genome assembly GCF_035594765.1 of Anolis carolinensis. NCBI lineage: Eukaryota > Metazoa > Chordata > Lepidosauria > Squamata > Anolidae > Anolis > Anolis carolinensis. Next base: position 247,976,071 of record NC_085844.1, on the reverse strand, counting down.
CTCCTAGAAACCCTGAGGATTAACATATCATGCTTTTAAATAGACTTCAGGGCTCCCCCTTTAAACAGCTCTCCAAATTTGCTGAGATTAGGGCAGGGAATCCACAAAAAAGCGAATAAAGAAAAATAGATACTGTATATACTCGAGTATAAGTCTAGTTTTTCAGCCCTTTTTTAGGACTGAAAAAAAAAACCTTCTCGGCTTATACTCGGGTGAGGGTTCTGGTGGGCTTATATTCAGGTCAGCTTATACTCAAGTATATATGGTATATTTATTATTTTTCTCTATTATTATTGGCATTGTTACATTTATTATTTTACTCTATTAATTATTATTATTACATTTATTATTTTACTCTATGATTGTTACTTTTACATTTATTTTACTCTATTTTATTATTATTAATACATTTATTATTTTACTCTATTATTACATTTATTATTTTACTGCATTTATTGTTATTATTACATTTATTATTTCACTCTATGATTATTAAAAGGATACATAAGCACATTTACATTGAAGAAGATGAAAATAATGATTTCATCAGAGTTGAACAATCCTATCTTAAATTACAGTTTGATGTAAAGGTTCAAAAAGGTTTTATATTTATATTGGTTTGTATGGGCATCTAATTGTTGCCACTGTTGTAAGCCGCCCTGAGTCCCTTCGGGTGATAAGGGCGGGATATAAATGTGAGAAATAAATAAATAAAACATTTAAACCACTGATGCCTCAATTAATGTAATTTTATTGGTATCTCGGCTTATACTGGAGTCAATATTTTCCCAGTTTTTTTGTGGTAAAATTAGGTGCCTCGGCTTATATTTAGGTTGGCTTATACTTGAGTATATATGGTAAATGACTGAAACATCTTTGGGAAGCTGACCATAGAACTGCATTTGTTTTCTTGTCTGTACTCTGATGTTGGGTCACACGTGTCTCATTTTTTGCCTGTAATTCTTCTCCATGAAGGGAGCTGAATATGTTTACCTTGGAGAAAAGAAGGCTGAGAGGAGCCCTGATAGCCATGTTTAAATATCTGAAAGGGTGTCCCATTGAGGAAGGGCCACACTTGTTTTCTGCTGCTCTGGAGACTAAAACACAATGGAGCAATGGATTCCAATGACAAGAAAAGAGAATCCACCTAAACATTAATAAGAACTTCTAGATGGTAAGAGCTGTTCAGTGGCGGAATAGGATGTTTTATGGAGTCTAGTGGAGTTTCCTTCTCTGAAAGTTTTTAAGCAGAGGCTGGATGGCCATCTGCTTGGAGTGTTTTGATTCGGTGTTCCTGCCTGGCAGAAGAGGGTTGGACTAAACGGCCTTTATGATCTCTTCCAACTCTAGGCTTCTGTTATTCTAAATACTGGAAAGTATGACAAATGTTAGAGTGGTTTGAGTGTTGGACTTTACTTACTTACTTTCTTAGGTGATCCCTCGTAGTTTGAGGATGATGGTCTTCCAGTTGTGGGGTCTTGAGGGTGGGTTCTTAGGTGGCTGAAGAGACCTATTCTTGATCTGTCTCCATCTGGCCATTCTGGGTGACTTTGGAGGGCATTCTCAGCCCCAGAAAGCGTCTCCATAAGTCAACTTGAAGGCACACAACATCTGCTGCCACAATAACATCATGAACATATGGAAAAGCTAGAACCGAGGGAGGGGAATGGGCGAAAGAGGTTCACGGCATGGGGCAGAGTTTGTAAGTCATATCACTTGTGAACCTTCCTGGTGAAGAATCCCCAGTGCCTCACTGGATCCAGGAAAAAGCTCCAGTAGAAACAAATAATCATAGACTTGGAAGAAATCCCAAGGTCATCCAGTCTAACACTTTGCCATGGAGGAAGACACAATCAAGCACTCTTGACCAGTGGTCATCTAACCTCTGCTTAAAAACTTTCAGAGAAGGAGACTCTACCAGACTCCCAAGCAGCATATTCCACTGCCAAACAGCTCTGAGACCAGGAAGTTCTTTCTAAGGTTTAGGTGGAATCTCTTTTCTAGATGACTGGCTTCCACAAGATCCAGCAACAGTTTAAGGTAGGCATGGGCAAACTTCAGCCCTCCAGGTGTTTTGGACTTCAACTCCCACCATTCCTAACAGCCTACCGGCTGTTAGGAATGGTGGGAGTTGAAGTCCAAAACACCTGGAGGGCTGAAGTTTACCATGCCTGGTCTAAGGCCTAACATGACTTAATGTTGTGGAATCAGAGCAGCTGAAATATTATAAGGTCTTTAGTATTCTTTGCCCAAAAGCACTGGTACCTCAGCGAATTACAAATCCCAGGATTCCATAGCATTGTGCCATGCCAATTAAAGTGGTTCAAACTGCATTAATTCTATAGTGCAGATGCATCACAAGGCTTCTGATTTTGTTTGTTTGTTTGTTTGTTTATTTACAGCATTTATATTCCGCCCTTCTCACCCCGAAGGGGACTCAGGGCGGATCACATTACACATATAGGCAAACATTCAATGCCTTTTAACATAGAACAAAGACAGACAAACATAGGCTCCGAGCGGCCGCGAACTCATGACCTCCTGGTCAGAGTGATTCATTGCAGTTAATTGCAGCTGGCTTGCTCTCCCGCCTGCGCCACAGCCCAGGCCCAATCACCATGTTACAATATGCTTTAAGTGTACAGTAGAGTCTTGCTTATCCAACATAAATGGGCCGGCAGAACGTTGGATAAGCGAAAATGTTGGATAATAAGGAAGGAATAAGGAAAAGCCTATTAAACATCAAATTACGATATATGATTATACAGACTAAGCACCAAAACATCATGTTTTACAACAAATCGACAGAAAAAGCAGTTCAATGCACGGTAACATTATGTAGCAATTACTGTATTTACGAATTTAGCACCAAAATATTGCAATGCATTGAAAACATTGACTACAAAAACATTGAGTACTAAAAGGCAGACTGCATTGGATAATCCAGAACGTTGGATAAGTGAGACTCTACTGTATTTATCTGTTTTAACTGTGATATGAAATTACTTTACATTAATTCTAGTATGTGGCTGCATCCTTGGAGACCAAGGTTCGAATCCCTGCATGGCCACGAAACTTACATTCTCTAAGCTCCCTATAAAGGCTTAGAATAAATTTTGCCAAGAAACCCCTGCAATTAGGGCTTCCATAAGTCAGAATTGACATAAAAGGCTCACAGTTGTATTTTGAACTCGCTTTGACAACTGCATTAAGATTTATTTGCCAACCTGTAAGGAATTTGTATTGTTTGTTCTGTTGGAGATTGATAGGCCTGAACTTTTATTCTGGGAGTTCAGGGCAAGAGGTGCGTAACTTTTTTGACCTTGAGGGTTGCTGGTACGTGCTGCATTGGGGACTTCATGCACATATGCACCTACATGCACAAGCAAAAACAGGGTGCATCTACACTGTAGAATTAATGCAGTTTAACACTACTTTATCTGCCATTGCTCAATACCACGGATTCCTGAGATTTGCAGTTCAGAGGGGCACCAAAACTCTTTGGCAGAGAAGGCTAAACACCTTGTAAAATTACAAACTTCATGCTTTTATAGCAATGAGCCTTAACATTTAAAGCAGTATCAAACAGTGTTGTTGAAGGCTTTCATGGCCGGGATCACAGGGTTGTTGTATGTTTTCCGGGCTGTATGGCCATGTTCCAGAAGTATTCTCTCCTGACGTTTCACCCACATCTATGGCAGACATCCTCACAACCTCACAGGATGCCTGCCATAGATGTGGACGAAACATCAGGAGAGAATACTTCTGGAACATGGCCATACAGCCTGGAAAACATACAACAACCCAATATCAAACTGCATTAATTCTACCATGCAGATTCACCCATCATCTCTTCCCAACAATTTTCTTTCCTTTCTGGGCAGAAATGAAGAGTTTTCCTTCTGACCACTCTCCTTCCAGCATTCCTAACAGAAGCATTTTCTTATTTATTAAAATATTTAAAAATACTATTAAAATATTTATACCTAGTTGTACATTCTAGCATTTTGGGGCTGCATACAAACGAAGCCAATTCAACAACAAATATAAAAAAGTAGTTCAAACTAAAACAATATGAAATCATTTAACAGTTTTTAAAAATTCAAATACAGTAGAGTCTCACTTATCCAACATAAACGGGCTGGCAAAATGTTGGATAAGTGAATATGTTGGATAATAAGGAGGGATTAAGGGAAAGCCTATTAAACATCAAATTAGGTTATGATTTTACAAATTAAGCACCAAAACATCATGTTATACAACAAATTTAACAGAAAAACTAGTTCAATACGCAGTAATGCTATGTAGTAATTACTGTATTTACAAATTTAGTACCAAAATATCACGATGTATTGAAAACATTGACTACAAAAATGCATTGGATAATCCAGAACGTTGGATAAGTGAGTGTTGGATAAGTGAGACTCTACTGTACTTGCTTGGGACATGGAAACCCACCTGGAGAGTCACACTCTCTTAGCCCCAGAGGAAAGCGATGGCAAACCTCCTCGGAATAAACCTTAACAAGAAAGGTAAAAGGTAAAGGTTTCTCCTGACATGAAGTCCAGTCATGTCTGAATCTGGGGGTTGGTGCTCATCTCCATTTCTAAACTGAAGAGCCGGTGTTGTCTGTAGACACCTCCAAGGTCATGTGGCTGGTACGACTGTATGGAGCGCCATTACCTTCCCGCCAGAGCGGTACCTATTGATCTACCCACATTTGCATGTTTTCAAACTGCTAGGTTGACAGAAGTTGGAGCTAACAGCGGGTGTTCACTCCACTCCCCTGAGTCGAACCTGTGACCTTTTGGTCAGCAAGTTCAGCAGCTCAGTGCTTTAATATCCTGCGCCATTGGGGGCTCCTGTACAAGAAAACACTGTAATAAAATCTGTGTTGTATGACCATGTAATAAAATCTGGGCTGTATGACCATGTTCCAGAAGCATTCTCTCCTGATGTTTCGCCCACATCTATGGCAGGCATCCTCAGATGTGGGTGAAATGTCAGGAGAAAATGCTTCTGAAACATGGCCATACAGCCTGGAAAACTTACAACAACGCAGTGATTCGGCAACACATGTAATAAAATCACCTTTGAGGTCACCAGAAGTTGGAAAAGACTTGAAGGCACACAACTTATAGATCAAAGATGTCCTCTAGTGGTGAACCTCGTGATTTGCAACATTTCCTTCTAGTGGATTCAGCAGTGTTTAGTTGGTCACTTAGATGCATCTATCAGACATGGGCAAACTTGTGCCCTCGAGGTGTTTTGGATTTCAACACCCACAATTCCTAACAGCCTACCGAGTTGAAGTCCAAAACACCTCAAGGGCACAAGTTTGCCCATGTCTGAAACAAAGCTTTCTTTTCATGCGGTGGGAGGAAAAGCACAGAATTAGAAGGGACCCTCACAGGGCATCTAGTCTAACCTCGTTCACCTAGACAGGAAGGCACTGTCAAAGTACTCCCAACAGACAGCCATCCAACCTCAGTTCAAAAACCTGCAGAGAAAGAAATTCCACGGAAAGAGACCCCATTCAGCCAGTCAAAGCACTCTTGGATGGCCATCCAGCTTCTGTTTAAAAACCTCCAGAGAGGTTTAAATCACTACAGAAGTGGAGTACTGGTGCTGTTCAAAGGTAGGTACTGTTAGAGCATTTATAAGCTGCACAATATGTTGATTGAGTAATAATAATAATAATAATAATAATAATAATAATAATAATAATATAAAACTTTATTTCTAGACCGCTCTCTCTTCCCTCAGGGCAGTTAACATACATATAAACAGCAAACATTCAATGCCACAGCTACTTCACTTAATATCAAAAGTATAAAATGACAATAACATACTCATTATAATAACAATTCCAAATTAGAAACAACAATAAATTTAAACATGACACTCAATAAAAACATTATTATTCCCACTTTTAACTGGCCTGGATTAATGCAAAGAATACCTGGGAGCAGTAGTTTGGTGAGGCATCAGCACTCTTTGGCAGAGAAGACTATGAAGACCTTGTAAAACTACAACTCCCAGGATTCCATAGCTTTGAGCAATGACAGTTAAAATTGGTGCCAAATGCATTAATTCTACAGTGCAGACGTATCCTAAAAATCTGGAAAAACCAAACACTTCTGGTCCTGAACATTTTGGATTAGGGAAGTGCAGTGTGTATTTTTACTTGCACTGAAAAAAGAGGCTCATGTTGCCTTATAACATAAAATGTATTAATTACTAATACTTATAATAATAGATTATAAATTATTATTATAATTTCCATAGCACCATGTACATGTAATTGCTGGGGTGCTCAATCCATATCCTTTCCTGCATTTAAAAAAGGGCTAATGTTGCCTTACAACATAACAAAATGTATTTAATAATAATTATTATAGTAAAGGTAAAAGTTTCTGCCTGACATTAAATCTAGTCATGTCTGACTCTGGGGGTTGGGGCGTTATCCGCATGTCATGTGGCTAGCATGACTGCCAGAGCAGTACCTATGGATTTACTCACATTTGCATGTTCTCGGACTGCTTGGTTGGCAGAAGCTGGGGCTAACAATGGGAGCTCACCCCACTCCCCAGATTCGGACTACCGAACTTTCGGTCAGCATGTTCAGCAGCTCAGCAGTTTAACCTGTTGCACCACAGGGAGTTCCCAGTTATTATTATTATTATTTCCATAGCACTGTGTACATGAAGTTGCTGGGATGTTCATTTTATATCCTTTCCTGCACTGAAAAGCCTTACAACATAACAAAATGCATTAATTAATATTATAGTTATATTATTTTTATTATTTCCATAGCACCATGTACATGTAGTTGCTGGGATGTTCAATCTATATCCTTTCCTGCACTAAAACGCCTTACAACATAACAAAAAGTATTATAGTATTATTATTATGATTATGATTTCCATAGCACTGTGTACATGTAATTGCTGGAATGCTCAATTTATATTGTTTCCTGTGCTGAAAGAAGAGGCTAGTGTTGCCTTATAACATAACAAAATGTATTAATAATACATATACAGTAGAGTCTCACTTATCCAAGCTAAACGGGCCGGCAGAAGCTTGGATAAGCGAATATCTTGGATAATAAGGAGAGATTAAGGAAAAGCCTATTAAACATCAAAATAAGTTATGATTTTACAAAATAAGCACCAAAACATCATGTTGTGCAACAAATTTGACAGAAAACGTAGTTCAATACGCAGTAATGTTATGTTGTAATTACTGTATTTACGAATTTAGCACCAAAATATCACGATATATTGAAAACATTGACTACAAAAATGGCTTGGATAATCCAGAAGCTTGGATAAGCGAGGCTTGGATTAGTGAGACTCTACTGTATTATAAATGATTTTTTTCCCCATAGCACCATGTACATGGAGTTGCTGCGATACTCAATTTATATTATTTCCTGCGCTGAAAAAAGAGACTAGTGTTGCCTTCTAACGTAACAAAATATATTAATAATACAGTAGAGTCTCACTTATCCAACGTTCTGGATTATCCAACGCATTTTTGTGGTCAATGTATTCAATATATCGTGATATTTTGGTGTTAAATTCGTAAATACAGTAATTACTACATAGCATTACTGCATATTGAACTACTTTTTCTGTCAAATTTGTTGTTAAACATGGTGTTTTGGTGCTTAATTTGTAAAATCATAACTTAATTTAATGTGTAATAGGCGTTTCCTTAATGCCTCCTTATTACCCAACATATTCGCTTATCCAACGTTCTGCCGGCCTGTTTATGTTGGATAAGTGAGACTCTACTGTACCTATAATAATATATTATACATTATTATTATTATTATTATCTTCATAGCACCATGTACATGTAGTTGCTGGGATGTTCAATCTATATTATTTCCTGCGCTGAAAAAAGAGGCTAGTGTTGGCTTATAACATAACAAAATATATTAATAATACCTATAATAGTATATTATAAATTATTATTATTATTTCCATAGCACCATGTACATAGCGTTGCTGGGATGATCAATTTATATTCCTTCCTGTACTTAAAAAAGAGGCTAGTGTTGCCTTATAACATAACAAACTATATTAATAATACCTATAATAGTATATTATAAATTATTATTATTATTATTATTATTTCCATAGCACCATGTACATGGAGTTGCTGGGATACTCAATTTATATTATTTCTTGTGCTGAAAAAAGAGGTTAGTGCTGCCTTATAACATAACAAACTATATTAATAATACCTATAATAATTTATTATAAATTATTATTATTATTATTATTTCCATAGCACCATGTACATGGAGTTGCTGGGATGCTCAATTTATATTCCTTCATGTACTTTACAAGAGAGTCTAGTGTTGCCTTATAACATAAAAATATATTAATAATACTTACAATAATATATTATAAATTATTATTATTTCCATAGCACCATGGGATATGGGATGCTCAATCCATATGCTTCCCTGCGCTGGAAAAATGGCGCAGGCGCAGAGAGCACTCCAGGGCTTAGAGCGCTGGCGCCGCCGCTTGCGCAGGCGCAAAAGCTCCTCTTTTGGCGACAGAGTTGTGCGCGCCTAGAGCGAGCGTGAGTGCGCCAACCGGCGAGGGAGCGGCTTCCGCTTCCGGCCTGCCTCGCTTTGAGGCCCTGCGGCTGGCTTGGCTGAGCGCTGTGCCTCCGCCATATTGTCTGTGTGAGAGAGACCGGCGAGTGAGGCGGGCCCTGCGGCTGCCTCCTCCTTCTCCTCCATCCCCAGGTAAACGGCGAGAAGCGGCGAGGGGTCGAAGTGGGAGAGTCACACCAATGGAGGGAAGGGACTTCTTCCCTTCCGTCCACTTCAAAGGCTGGAGGGGGTGGGAAAGGCCTTCGTGGTCGCAAAGCCTCTCTGTTTTCAATTTAGGGCGATTGAATCACCTTCTTGGCCTCAGAAGAGGGTGTGAGGGAGGGAGGCCTTGTGCAGATCATTCAGGAAAGAGCTGTATCATTATTATTATTATATGTTCATTAGTGTGCTTCTTTTTCTCTCTGAAAGGTAAATACAGTAGAGTCTCTCTTATCCAACATTCTGGATTATCCAACGCATTTTTGTAGTCAAAGTTTTCAATACATCGTGATATTTTGGTGCTAAATTCGTAAATACAGTAATTACATAGCATTACTGTGTATTGAACTACTTTTTTGTCAAATTTGCTGAATAATATGGTGCTTAATTTTTAAAATAATAACCTGTTTTGATGTTTAATAGGCTTTTCCTTAATCCCTCCTTATTATCCAACATATTCGCTTATCCAACATTCTGCCAGCCCGTTTATGTTGGATAAGTGAGACTACTGTAGTGCTAAAATCAATACAATATGCCACTTAAAAACCTAAAGGCTATGAACGCCAAAACAGAACTATGCTTAAAAAGGTAAAAGTTTCCCCTGACGTTAAGTCCAGTCATGTCTGACTCTGGGGGTTGGTGCTCATCTCCATTTCTAAGCCGAAGAGCCGGCATTGTCCGTAGACACCTCCAAGGTCATGTGGCTGGCATGATTGCATGGAGCGCCGTTACCTTCCCGCCGGAGCGGTACCTATTGATCTACTCACATTGGCATGTTTTTGAACTGCTAGGTTGGCAGGAGCTAGAGCTAACAGAGGCTGCTCACGCTGCTCCCGGGGTTTGAACCTGAGACCTTTCGGTCTGCAAGTTCAGCAGCTCAGTGCTTTAACACACTTTGCCACTGGGGCTCCTAGAACTATGCTTAATAATAATAATTAATAATAATAAAGATGTATCACTATTACCCTAGAGCTATCTAGGAAAATATGCTTATTTATTTGTATGCCTCTTTTTCTCTCTGAAAGAGATTTGTATGCCACTTTTCCTCTTT